>NW_015648158.1:60389-69393 GCF_001515625.1 Sinocyclocheilus rhinocerous
TATTAACAGAACGAATAAGACATACCCGCGTTGTAACAAATAAATTAAAGTTTTTTGGGATTTTCCCCTTACTTCAAACGAATGCTTAGTTTGGCTCATTATTATTATTATTAATAAATAAGGCTATACAATAAAACAGCTACAATGACAAATTCACTTATATTAAACTTTGAACTTATATTAACAATATGAATAAGGGAAATATGTTTTACCCGCATTGTAACACAAATAAATAAACGTTCTCTGGATTTCCCCTTTCTTTAAATGATCGTAGTTTGTGGTTCAATATTAGCCTATTAATTAAAACACATCAGCCATAAAATAGTACAATGGCAAATCCGCATAGGCCTATATTAAACATCTTACTTTTATTAACAAAATTAATAAGACGGATATAGCCTACTTGCGTTGTAACCCAAATAAATAAGGTCTTTTCCCTCTTTTAAAACAAATGCTATAGTTTGTGGTTTATTGTTTTATTTTTTTTATTTTTATGAAAACACAGCAACAATAAAGACAAACTCGCTTATATTAAACGAAGAAATGAAACTTTTATTAACAAAACTTGCGCTTTTGGATCATAGTGTCTCGCATCACTCTCGTCACGTGACCAACGTCACGTGAAAAGCTACGCACTGCATCAGTTAGGGTTAAAAGAGCTGCTGCAAAACATAACATGCCTGAAAGATACAGTATTAATCACTGCTCCAATCCTAGACTCTTCAGTATTTCCTTATTTGAATCCAAATGGCGACTTTTGGGGTAGCAGTTTACTGTTGAATTATTCCTGATTTGCATTTTCTGTGTATTGTAAGGCACTTTGAGAAATATTGAAACTGTTGTGTGTGTGTGTGTGTGTGTGTGAGAGAGAGAGAGAGAGAGAGCAGAATAAAGATGGAGTGCGTCAGATTGGCAGTCGTGAAGCGTGCGAGTGACACGAGTGGGGCCGACAGTTTAAGACCCATCTGTGATTCTCCACCGCAGCTTCAAGCATGAGAGATTACGTAAGCGGCTCCACGCCGGCCTCCCAGCGCTCGCCACAACTACAATTATTAGATAACTCATTTGTTCAAAGATATGCTCATTTATATGCCTCCCATGACTAATTGCAGATTTCATTTTCATTTTGATGTAGAAATGCTGTCTGACTTTCTCAAATGCAGTTATGAATATTTCTCCAAATAAGAGCTGACAGCTTCCTGTTTACACGTGTTCTTTCGGATCCTTGATTCAGATGTTCAGAACTTTCTATGGTGTGATAATTAAAATCTGATCAAAAGCTCCCTGAATGATTTTATTAATAGTTTTAATAGTTTTTTATTTTTGTTAGTTTTAGTATTTTTTTTGTGTTTTTGTCATTTTTACTAATACTTTTTTTTTTGTATATATTGTTTTTATTATATTATATTATTTTATTTTATTCCAGTTTTAGTTTTATTATTTTATTACAAGTTAAAGTAAATGTAAATGAGAAATGTTAAAAAGTCAGAAATATGGATTAGAAAAAGTTAGGGTCAGAATTTTTAATTATATATATATATATACAATATATTTACTGCCAGCATCTGCACTCCATCCTGAGCCAATCGCACGAACCAAACAGAAAGATCACAGCAATCACAATTACAAACACCAACTGGCCAATTACTTCCACATGTTCACAGGTCATTTATTCTCTATGGGCGATTTCCCACCTGAGAGAAATCAACACCACACGCTTCACTGAGCACATATCCATAGAAAACACTCTTAATCTAATCAACAGCATGAGAAACAGCACTAATTAAGTAATTGCTTGTGTCTTCTACACTTCCTGCCAATCTGACACTTCTGCTTTCTTAAACTTTACAGTGTGTGACTGGGTTTGTAATTGTTAATGGAAAAATAAAACTATTAAAAACCACTATTGTTAATGGAAATAAAGCTGGAATAAAATACAAAATATAAATATTAGATGAAAAACTGAAATGTTGCCTTGGCAATTAAAGGGGTCATATGATGCGATTTCAATTGTTCCTTACTCTTTGGAGTGTTACAAGCTCTTGGTGCATAAAGAAGATCTGTAAAGTTGCAAAGACTAAAGTCTCAAATCCAAATAGATATTCTTTATAAAATAGATTAAGTTTTAAAGTATTAAAATTAATAAAACTACTGAAATAAAAAATAAATCGAAGCTAAATAGAAATAACAAATAATAATAACAATAATAGAAAAATAAAATTAAAAACATTTAACAAAATAAAAATAGAATTATTTGAAATAAATAGAAATATTTGTAAAAATGACTACAAATGATAAAAGCAGAAAACGAAATTTCTAAAACTTAAATTAAAACTATTGAAAACTGAAAATATAAAAATAAAATGTATTTCAAAATATATAATACTTATATATAATATAATTCAAAATATTAATAAAAACTATAATAGTGTATAAATAATAATAAAATAACACTGCCAGGAAACCTCATATCTAGTGTCCATGCTGAAATAAAATCTAAATATTAAGTGAAAAAAAAATAATAATAATAATAATAACAACAATTCATTAATGTAAAAAAAAAAAAAAAGGAAATTAGAATTTTGCCTTGGCAACTGACTGAATTAGAAACAAGCTGAAGTACTAACATTACTAAAGCTAAACTGAAATAAAAATAAAGCCAAATAGAAATATTTAAAAGTTTAAAATAGTTTAAACTAAAATTGAAATAATCTGAAAATATTACAAAAAAAATCAAAATAGTATAATATATAATTATCATATGTTATTATTACAGTATATTTATAAATACTATAATAGTATAAATAACACAACACAATTTTAAGTTAAAGAAATAGTTCTGTCATCACTTACTCTCACATCATTCCCAACCCATTAGATTTTCTTCTGTTGAACCCAAAATTAGATGTTTTAAAGAATTTCCAAGAGGCTTTTTCATTACAATGAAGACGACTCAGGCTTTTGACGTCTAAAGATATCAGAAAAGCACCATAAGAGTTTACAGCCGTACTCCAGGATTCCTGAATCATTATTTCACATTGAAGAATGAGCATGACCTCTTGCATCCAGCTGCAAACGTGGACATCAGATTGGACATGGACTGCTGATTTAAAGCGTCTTGCTGTCAGTCAGATGATAATATATACAGTACGATGGAAAAATACAGTCTGACAGAACTGTCAGTTTCTGTCTGCCTCGGCTTTTACATGAGATCTCACTAGGGTCACGTCGTACAATCTGACAAGTTAAACCAATTGTAAAAGACAGAAATGAAGTAGGTGAGCACACTGCATTATGAGCCAAACTCTATATCACCAGTAAAGTCAAGACGAATGAAGCGCTCGTGATGCCAGGAGAGAGATGCCGCAATATGAATGCAAGAAGTGTAAGCTGGTTTGTCAACAGGAGACAACATTGTCAACAACTACAATTGCTTTATGTCAAAATGGAAAATAAATATCAACGAAGACTCTAAAGATACCAGAGTTTAAAAAGGATATCAAATACGTGTGGTGATATTTTGCTTTGTGCCTGATCATAATCCATGTATATAAAAGAAGATTTAGGTCTAAAACATATGGAGTCTCTTCTGCTCACCAAGGCTGCATTTATTTGATCAAAAATATAGTAAAAATTGTGAAATATTATACAATTGAAAATAGCTGTTTTCTATGTGAATATATTGTAAAATGTAATTTATTTCTGTGATGCGCAGCTGTATTTTCAGCATCATTACTCCAGTCTTCAGTGTCACATGATCTTCAGAAATCATTCTAATATGCTGATTTGCTGCTCAAGAAACATTTATTACTATTATCATTGCTAAAACTAGGGATGCACCGATACTAAATTTCCCAGCGATATTGATAACAGAATGATATCTGCCGATACACCGATAATCGAAAAACTACTGCTGCAAACTATACAGAAAACCCTTTGATTTGGTGCATTACTATAATATTACAGGTTAAAATTAACAATGGAGCCGAAACTATAATAATCAACTGCTATTTATTTTTTAGATATAAAAATCACAATCAAATAAAAACATTGTAAATGTTATACAACTCAATTGCACATAGGGTTGTTTTCGTTCATGACCGATTCATTCAATCATACGCATATAATTAACAGTAAATAAGCCCCTCTCTAGTGTTTTTTATAGCCAACTAACCAACTGTGAACACTGGATAACTTTCCTGAGGTAAAAGCAACTTTAATTGACATTGATTACAAGCTATTTTACTGACGTCTTCCCGTGGTTGAAACTCTGATTGAATGATTACAAGAGACGTGATGCATTTCAGTCATTTTTCAACACCTTCTGATGTTGATTCATGTTTATCGGCCGATACCGATTATTAACCGATATATCGGTGCATCTCTAGTTAAGAGGAAGTTTGAGGAAACATTTTGTTTTTCAGGATACTTTGATGAATAGAAAGTTCAAAAGAAAAGGATTTATTTAAAATGGAAATCTTTTGTAACATTATAAATGTCTTTACTTTCATTTGTTATCAATTTAACGTTTCCTTGCTGAATAAAAGTATTCATTTCTTTAAAAAAAAAAAGTCTATATGTGAACACAAACAAGTGATTGTGCTACAAAATGGGTCAGAATGCAATTCAAAACAGTCATTCAGCATTGTGCAAGTGGCGTAATATGTACGTTATTTTGGCTGAGTGTGAACGTCTGCATTAGTGCACTTGCATATACTCCATTCCAGGCCTACAAAGGGACTGCAGCGTCTCTCAACACGCCTGTGTTTCAGAGCTGACAAATGAGACTTCAAGCTGGATAAATAAACAGTCCCACTAGACCTGGAAGGAAATTGGGTCGGAAAAAATGAATCATTGAGAGTTATGACAGCGAGAACGACTGCAAAATGATGACAAAATATTTAATCAACGGCTGTTAAATCATCAGTCCATCTGAAAGAACCAGCACACCGACCAGAGGTTACCTGAGCGCTTCGGCAAACATTCACAGCACAAAAAGAGAGTCAAAGAGCCACAGCTGCACCAGACACAATCTCAATTGGCGTTAATAAAGAGGACATTTGGGGTGAAAGGGTTTTCATATCACAAAAACGAGTCCTTCAGTTCTTTGGGGGCAGTGTCAGATTAATGCTTTTCTCATTAGATAATAATCTTTCCATCTCAGGATCATGTTTAATCTTATTCACCTCTGAGACGCGATTAGGTCATTCATCAATGAAGACTTTCCATCCATTCGCAGTCACCTGAATGACGCAGCTTTCTTTCAACATATAAAACATCCTGTGGGTATCTGGACCAAGTGAATAGGAAAAGGGGCTGTGTTTCTTAGCAGGAGGTCAATGAACGGTGACTACACACTTGTGGCATGAGAATGGAAAACCTTTAGGGAATGTATATCCGGAGTGACTTCTCATTTGTACTTCTTGATAAGCCACAGGCCAATATGAAGATCCCTATTGTGCATTGACTGAAAGGGTCTGATAGCAACGGCTATGTGAATAGAGATGCACAGTACGCCAATGACAGTAACTGCGATGAGGAGTAGATTGAATCATAATAGAAGCAAGCAGGTGGTGCACAAAGCTTTAATACAGTCTGATGGAAATATGAAGGAAGATGCAGGTGATCTGGGTAATAGTGCGTCGTGTCAACAAATGAACAAAGGTGAGCTATTAATTTACTGTGAGAAGAGTCTCGTGCTGTGGGCCAAATGATGAAATTACTGTGCTTATTTGCATAGACAGACAACAGGCAAATGGTTCATTTGTGGGTTTGGACCAAACTCAAAACACAGCAGTTGGGATTCAAAGAAAATTCCAAGAAATTCATATAACTGTCATTTTTTAACTATAGACAAATTTTGAAGTTTTGTAGGCCTTACAGACAGAGAGAACGACAGAACTTGAGAAAGACAGAATGACAGAACCTGAAAACAACAGAAGGATTGAAAGTGGGAATGATATAATGACAACAATAGAATGTCAGCATGAAAGAAATTCTGAACTTGAGATTAATGGAACAATGAATAGAATTGAATGGAGTTTGAACTAACTAACTAATGATTGATAGAATGATGACAGAACAATGGCTGATGGATCCATGATGGCTAGATGGATGGATGGATGGAATTACTGAGAATGATGGATGAATGGATGGATGAATGGAACGACTGAGAACGATGGATGGATGGATGGAGCAACTGAGAACGATGGATGGATGGACGGTCTGACAGAAAGATGTATAGATGGATGGATGATAGAACGAGGGATGGATGGAACTACTGAGAACGATGGATGGATGGATGGATGGATGGAAGGAACTACTGAGAACGATAGATGGATGGATGGAACTACTGAGAACGATGGATGGACGGTCTGACAAAAAGATGTATAGATGGATGGATGATAGAATGATGGATGGTTGGATGGATGGAGGGAACAACTGAGAAGGATGGATGGATAGATGGAATGACTGACAGAATGATGGATGGATAGATAGATAGACAGACAGAATGACAGATGGATGGACTGATAGAATTATGAATAGACAGATAGATGGACAGATAGAATGACTGATAGAATGATGGATAAGTGGATAGACAGACAGACAGAGAGATATAAAATTCACAAGAAAATAATGCAGAAGCATGCACATGCAAACAGTTTCTAATCTAATAGACTTAAATCACTATTTGAACACATATTTTGCCCTGTAAACTGAATACTCAACTAGAAACAGTCCACAATGTGGTGACCCGAGCCGACCATAATCAGAGGAGAGCAGCACAAAACAACACACACACACACACACACACACACACACACACACATTCAAGTCTTTCAAGATCAGTACTCTCCAGCAGTAAATGCATGTCTCTGCCCGCACACACACCACGCTGAAAGACCAGCGCTTATGAAAGCCTCTGTTTAACACACGTCTAATGTATTCTATCTGTCAGTCTTTTTTCTGCTGTAGCGCAATGCAATGTGTCCCTACTGCAGAGGATGATAAGACAAGAAGAAAGTGAGGTTTGGATGGCATCCCAGTCACTGTGAAATTATGTTCCTTTCTTTCTGGCTTTCATCGGTTCATTCATTCCCTCCTCCTGCCTTTCTTTTAAGTGTGCGACCGTTGCTCCGTACAGGAAGCATTTCACACTGTATTTTATTCTGTTTGTGAGGGAGAGTGTCACACACACACACACACACACACACAACACAGGGGTATTTGTGTTCTCTACCCTCTCCAATCAGAAGCGCCAGACATCTTTGATTACAGCAGGGCCGAAATTGCTGTTTACCGGGGCATCAGGACCAGACTTTCCTCTGATTTCAGCTCTTTCATTTTTCTGGGGATCTGTGTGATTTTAGCAGATAACCTCCCTCTCAGGCTATGAACAGCTCATCAACCTCTGACTGTCTGTTCTGCTCCAACTATTATCTATTCCTTTGAAAAGGAACAACGGTTTCCGGATATAATGCGCGGCTTGACGGATAAACATTTCCTAATATGTTATTCGCACCGATGTCTGCTCGATAAGCATCTGGGTTGGTTATGTCTGACACATTCGCAGATTATACTATCAATTCAGATCCTCTTATATAAAGCTGACAGATTTTGACATTTGGAAATATCATCACACATTGTCTAGACTTGCACAGCTAGAGCTAGCATCCCAAACACAATGCTTCACCATCCAGACTCTCTTGGTTCACCAAGTTTAGATGGTGACCAGCACCACTGCACCACTAATCAGCATAAACAAACCTGGACTAGATTAGTCAACAAGACAGTTCTAAATAAATAAATAAATATAAAAATACCAAAGCCAAAAAAAAAAAATAATAAAATAACAATGTTAAAGATGAACAAAAATAAAATAAAATGGGCCAAAAAGTATAATACTTACAAATAGCGATCTTCTATATAGCTACAAATGAGCAATAAAAAAGTAAAATTAAATTAAATTAAAAAGTAAATAAAATCAAACAAGAGTATTCAAATAAAACTATATAATTAAAAAAATAGTTCAGTTCAATTAAAACATTTACATTTATGCATTTAGCAGACAATTGTATCCCAAACGACAAAAGAGGAACAAAAGAAGAAAGCAACTCCAGCTCTTAAAGTGACTGTTTGCAAGTCAATGCGTGACTGATGCGCCAGTGTCAAGACTTGCATGCTGGGATCAACCTCCACAATACCTTTATTCCCCAGAGCCTCTGTGAGAGAGAGACTGGAATGAGAAGGTAATTCTCATCGGGATATGAACTGCATGGCAGCTGCTCTAAAGGGCCATGACCTACAGCACTGTTATTCTGACACCGTAAATAAACAGAGAGATCAGGATTATAATAGTTAACTAAAACCATAGCAAAAAAAATATGAAAATAAAAAAAAATGTTGTTACTTAAAATAAACATGAACAAAAAACTGTAACTCTATACAGTATATACTGCATGTATAAGGGCTGTCAAGCATTTTGGTAACAAAAAGGTTCATTAGTTAACATTAGTTAGCTACTTAAGTTAACATGAATAAAGAATGAACAATACATCTACAACATTTATTAATCTTAGTTAATGTTAATCTCAACATTTACTAATGCATTATTAAAATCAAAATTTGTGCTTGTTAACATTAGTTAATGCACATGAACTAACAGTGAACGACTGTATTTTCATTAACTTGCATTAACAAAGGTTAATAAATACTGTAATACATGTGTTGTTCATTGTTTGTTCAGGTTTGTTAATACATTAACTAACATTAATTAATGGAACCTTATTGTAAAATGTTACCAACATTTTTAATCTATTTAATTACACAATGTGGTGATTAATTAATTGCATGTCAAATTTGGCTGAGAAATCACCCCAAAAGATCATTTAAAGTCATTATTGAGTTAAATAAGAAAAGCATCAAATAGACTTTACAAAAAGTAACCTTAGAAAGAAAGAATCCCAATGCAGCCCTCTTAATACACACACACACACACACACAC
>NW_015648158.1:69450-74058 GCF_001515625.1 Sinocyclocheilus rhinocerous
TTTAATAAAGCTTGCACATGGATCCGCATGTCTCACGTCTTGTCAGCCCCGTAACACCTATAACCTGTACAACTCAATTGAAAAACAAACTGAAACAAACTGAAAAAAAAAAAAAGCCTGTGCTGTACCTCTTATAACTGGGGATGTGGCTGTGTTCAGAATTAGGCAGTCACATTCAAACTCATGTTAAATAGGAGTTGAATGGACTATAGACGTGAAGAAGCAAGTTGCGAGTGTTTAAAGTGGCCTACAATCTTTCGGCACATACTGACCAATTCTGTCACACTTCGCTGGCTTAATACGCCTTCGTTGACAGCCAGCTGGAGGGAATGAGCCATGCAGGGCAAACTCATAATATCACTGTCCGTCATGGCTTTAGCCATATTCCTCGCGTTGTCACATATATCAGCGGGCACTCTTGATCTGTCAATTTTCCATCTATCTAAAATGTCAATGAATGCTTGTGCCAACGAAGTGTGAGAACCGATAAATTCTTGTGCATGAAGCAAGACTTGAAATCCGGTGTCTTCAACTACAGAGAATGGTTGAACATCAAGCGCCATAAACTCCATTACTTTCTGAGTATTTCTCAAGCTTTTGTGCTGTCAGGTTTGAATTTTCTGGTGCTGTCAAATACTTGCGCGATAGAGGGAGTCACGCTAGCCTTTGTTTGGCATTTAGCTTTTATAGCTGAAGCGGCCTGTGCTTTAGCTTTGACGAACTCGTCATATTCCTTGGCATGTCGGCATCTAAGGTGTGTAATCAAATTAGTTATGTTAAAAAAAATTTAACAGAAGTTCCACCTCGAGAAATTTTAGCAGTACAGAGCTTACAAACTGCAGTTTTGTTGTCATTGCACACTAGTAACTCCACACAAGAAACATCTTCTTTACACACAGCACAAATTCTATGCGTGTTCCCGCCCCCTTTTGATTGACAGGATATATTGTCTCTGATCATCAGATGTTTTTAAACAATCGGCTGATGGCCGATAGCACGAAAATTTACCTTTATCGGCCGATACCGATTACCGATACATCGGTGCATCTCTAATTAATATTACTATTACTATAAAACTATAACATCATTTTATTATATAAATAATACTTAAGTAACAAATAATATAAATTCAATTCATATATATATATATATATGTACTGTATATGTGATTGCAGTATAGAGCTCATATGATTGTATGTTCTTTTCCATGTTTTTCTTTGATCATATGAAAGCTAAACCTCCATTCTGCTGCATATTTACTAGTGTAAATGAAGTGAAAACTATAGTTAGCACCAGTGTTGGGGAAAGTTACTTTTAAAAGTAATGCATTACAATATTGCGATACTCCCTAAAAAAGTAACTAATTGCATTACTTAGTTACTTTTTATGGAAAGTAATGCGTTATGTTATTTTTAGTTACTTTTTCTCATCTGGCCTGGGTTCATTTGTCGCTCTTCAGAAAAGAAAAAAATATATATATATATTATTTTTATCTAAAGTCATTTTTGCTTATTAGTATGGTTGAACTGGATCATCAAAGCTCAGCAGCAAAGGCATTGGTTAATAAAATGCGATTAAATATATAAAGGATATTTGTGTTATTTAACATAATTATTGCAGGTTTTGCATATTCTAAGTTTGCATTTCACTATTTTTATGCATTTTGAGAAATACTGAATCTGTTTCTGTTTCTGTACAAGTGAGATGAGTAAATGCATGTTGACATTTAATCTAGAACTACAGTAACATCATGTTCACACAGCGCACACAACGCCTCTGCACTCACTCCTGATTTCTCTCAACATGTGGACAGGAGAGCTGTCAGTCAGTACATGAGAAAACAAAGTAACTGGCGTTACTTATTTGAAAAAGTAACTCCGATATTTTCTTATAAATTAAAAAGTAGTGTGTTACTTTATTAGTTACTTGAAAAAGTTATCTGATTACATAACTCATAACCCCCAACACTGGTTACCACATACCATGTACACTGCCTTAATACTTAAGCTACTTTTTCAAATTATTTTCTATTTATTTAGACTACTTACTGACATACAATCTCTTCCTTCTCCATAGTGTAGTTGTGTAGCAAGTATATCACTCCCATATACATTCAACAAGTCTGCACAACTTCCACATATTACTACAGTTGTTGCTGCACAAAAACTATGTTAAGCTGACAAATACTCACCTACAGCAAAAACACATCTATAAGTGTTAAGGCCTGCAAACACACCGCTCCAGTTCTGCTGGAGAATGTGCTTAAAGTGATAGTTCACTGAAAAATGAAAATACTGTCATTAATTACTCACCCTCATGTCGTTCCACATTTCTCCTTTTCATTTAGTGTTATACCAAAACAACTAAAACTGAAATAAAAATTGATAAACTATATAGGCATATTTAAAAATATTAATAATAATAATAATAATAATGACATAACACAACAAAACTTACTAAAATTCAAAAATTAACATGAAAATTGAAAATATAAAAATAAAAAGCAATTAAAAATTTTAATAAAAAGTACAATAATCTCTCAAAGATACTAAAATAACACTATCACTGACACAGAAAGTCCTCATGCACTTCAGCACCAATTTTGCACGAGATTGGCCTCTAGTGTAAATCATTAACATAACATAATTAAAACCTCATATAATGATAATCCGGCACTATCAGTAAGAGCACATAATGAAGTTCATTACATGATGATATTTAAACACACGCAGGTGCAGAGGAGAAAGCAAGCGTCTGAGATGAGAGCAACGATAAGATCACTTATATAAACAGAAATGCATGAATAAAAAATGTATAAAAATGGCAAAAGCACATAACAAAATTACCAAAACTAAAGTTAAAATGAAAACTCTACCTTGCAGAAATAAAACTAAAATGTCTCTGCTCAACGGCTCCAGCAAAGCAAAAGCCATATATTTCACACAGCAAAGATGATACCTTCATATTACAACAAGGTTGTTCTCGGTTACTTCGTGATGAATGAGAGGACATCGTACAGTCCCAACATTTCTGAAATTACAAGCTCTAAAGATTACATTTGGTGTTATTGAAGCCGGGTCGAGCGTTTGTGGCACTGATATTAATGGCGCGTTCTGCTCTCAAAGTGTTGGATGACCGTATGTTCAGCTCCACTGCAATACGGCTCATAAACCATTGATCACAGCAGCACGGATGGATACAACAGCACAATGCTTGCAGTGAGCAACTTTTGTAGTTTTATTCTTTTTCTGCAAATAATTCAGCTAAATATACTGACTCTGTTCACTTGTGTAGCTTTAATGATTTCTACTTCCATTAACTTGCACTGTAAGAATGTTCATCAGTGAATGGGTGCCGTCAGAAGGAGAGTCCACACAGCTGATCCTTTTCTAACAGTCTTTCTGATCAAGATCTTCCCACTGTGGCTTTTTTATGTTCATGAATGGACCAACAAGTGTTATTCAGTCATTCAAGCCTCTCGCGGACAGCTCAATTGTTTTAAGCCAAGCTTGTGTTTATTTTTGAGGCTGTTTTGGGTACCCTGAGAGCGCTTTACAAGACAAAGAACACAACAGAACAATGCGTTCAGACTAAACGCTCACCTGAGGGACGCCTCATTATCACAGCGTGCATGTTTCTCATTGAAACGGCACTCATTGTAAAAGCTGCATTTCTTTAGTTAGTCCTGGATAAAGGAGCAGGATTTCATTATTAAAGCACAATTGTAAAGAGTAAAAAGTAAAGAGTAAAGTTAAGAAGAAGAAAAAACACTGAAACACTTGAGATCCATTACAAACAAAGGACTGTGGTGGAACCACTTTATAGTGAAGATAATAATATAGTACACATCATGATACAGAATAGTTACCATCCCAATGTATTTAGAATAGCATGGCTGTACCACTCGCAATGAAAATTTACTTATAATTTATTTAAAGTAGGTTTAAAGTACAGAGTACACGTACTGAGAAATTGACAATGAAGCTGAATCTAATCTAATTAAAAAATAAAATACATTTTAAAAGTAATCAAAATTTCAAATTTAAATATTTTATAGTTTTGATCTGCTGTAAAATATCGCATACACATCTCTCAGTGATTAAAAAAAAAAAGTTTTAAATTCAGAATGATTTGTTAATGAATCAAACCAATTTGTGAAATTGTTTGAACAATTCATTCAAAAGATCAGATTCAAACAAACCCAACACAAAAGAAACGAATCAAACGAACTGAATCGAAAGAATTGATCCAGAATTTTATTTATTTATTTATGGTTCATTTTGCTCAAGGATATTATAGTTAACAAAAACAAAAACCATAAAAAAATTGTTACTTGAAATAAAATATGAACTGAAATAAAATAAAATATAAACAACTTTAACTTATTATATTTCAGATCACTTTCATTTAGTTAAACTTTAAGTACTGAAATAACTTAAACTAAAATTAAAAATATTAAAAACAGAAAATAATAATTAAATAAAATAATCAAAGACTGAAAATGAATCAGACACTCAGACACAAATAAAAAGGTCATGGAAATGGAAAGCCTGTGTCTCATATATATATATATATATATATATATATATATATATATGGGAGTGTCAT
>NW_015648158.1:74299-85672 GCF_001515625.1 Sinocyclocheilus rhinocerous
CTAGCTGAAAAAAAAATGTATATATATTATTTCAGTTAATATTTATTTTGTTTCAAGTAACAAAAATGTTCATGCTTTTAGTTTTAGTTTAGTTTAATTATAATAACCCTGATTTATTGCTCATAAGTTGCTGCTTTATAGCTAATTAACTTTGTCTCAGATATTTCTCCTAGAATTGTACATTAGAAATAAAAATAGACACAAATGAGTCATAGTACATGATAACACTTTACAATAGGTCCCATTAGTTAACATTAATTAATGCATTAACTAACACAAACTAACAATGAGCAATGTTTAATGTTTAATGTTTGTTAATAAAAATTAAACTGTTCATTGTTAGTTCACTTCAAATGATATTAACAGATACAACTTTTAATAATGTATCAGTGCGAGTGAGTTGTTATCTGATGTTAACAAATGGAACCTTATTGTAAAGTATATGGTATATAATATAATGAATGTGAATAAGCAGCTCAGATCATTTGATTTTGGAAAAATATGCCTAGAAAAACAAATCTGCTCAACTGGAGGCGAACGTTTCCATTTGCTCTTCATTTAATCTCAGTAAGAAACAGCTGAGATGGTAAAGAGGTGGTACTGGTATGCTAAAATGGCACTGATATCACGATAGCATGTGTTTGTTGTTTTTCTTTGGGAAACTCTGTGTGCTCTTAACTCCGTCAGACCTCATAACACAGAAACTCATTCAGTGACTGTAGCAACACGCTACTAAATCGCTATCAGAGTCACAGTAATGCTTCACCAGACCCCACGAGACTGAAAACTGATCATTTCAGCGGCACTTCCACATCTAATATGAACAAACTCTCCTGAATCTGAGGATCAGGGCCCTGCCGGCTGGGATTATGCTCCTGCTTTAGTTCCCTCGTGCTGCCGCGCTGGATAACGGATGATAACACGGCTGAGAAGGTGGAAATAACATCACAGATCGCTTGTTATTTGCACAATACATCTGCTGTGCCTTAAGATGGACAAGTAAAGACGGCACAGCAGCACAAAATGTATAAATAACGGAATGCAATTCATTTATAATACATATTTTATCAATAAATATGTTTACTAAAAAACGTCCTCTCTTCCATAATTCACAAATCTGATTTACACCTCTAAATATTAAAGGGGTCATATGATGCGATTTCAATTTTTCCTTTCTCTTTGGAGTGTTACAAGCTCTTGGTGCATAAAGAAGATCTGTAAAGTTGCAAAGACTAAAGTCTCAAATCCAAAGAGATATTCTTTATAAAAGTTAAGAGTCAGGCACGCCTGATGACATGACATTTTTGGTCTGTTTTTGAAGCCTGACAGCTCTTGCTCACTCTCTACTTCTTTTGTATGGACAACGACAGCTTGGACAATGTGCTAAACACCTCACTTCGTGATTCACAGAAAGTCACGCGGGTTTGGAACGACATGAAGGTGAGTAGATAATGACAGTAGTTCATTTTGAGGTGAACTATCCCTTTAACTTGTCATAAAACCAGAGCTCTCAGATACAGCGAGAGTGATTTCATGTTTCATCGAGACGGATTGGGTTCACAGTTCAGCGCACAGCACATCTGAGCCTCGAGAGGGCCGGAGAGAAACATCTCGCTCGCTTTCAGGGACAATTTGTCTATCAGAAAGAAGTTAGCAAATATTTTGAGCTAGAAAAAAGCAAATTACCGGCCGTGCTGGAGAGCGGCCCACAATAACACGTATTTACAGCAGCTTGAAGACTCGTGCATTACCTCTTTAATTAGCTGTCGCTGTTAATTAAAAGTTGCTAAGAGCGTGTCCCGTAGCAACTGCGGAAAAACGGCCCGTTTATTTAAGAGTCTCCAATGCATCTTAGCAGATAGTTGTTCATTAATATATCGGTTGCAATGCTGGCTAACTCCAATGACTTTTCACCTCAAAGTCACACAAGTATGAAGTGTGCATGAAAACAAGGACTCAACTATTAGAGGAGCAACAATTCATAAACAAACCCGGGAAACACAGTAGGAAGGATTTGCATAGATGTCATTGTGCGTGGACAATGGACTTATTTGTGATGATAAACAAACGATAAAAAGCGATGCCATTTAGAGGGCACAGTGTGCTCAGCCTTTTAAAAACAGGGGAAAGCGGTGCGTATAATTACATATCTGAATATGGATTGCCTTTTCTTATGTGATAATTGGATTTACTCTGAAGTGGGTTTATTCCGGCCCACGTCGACAGCAAGCCATTTAGGAGGAATATGAATTGCTCAACCTACATGCGATTCTGAATAATCACGATTATTCAACGCTGTGGGCAAAACGATTCTGGCAGAATAAACATATGCAGGGGTTACGCCGAAGTGACGCCGGGCTGTAATTTACTTTTATAGATGTCTGTTTGCTTCCCAAACTGCTGCTTTTCAAGAGCACAACATGGAAAATATTTATCGGATGCGTGTTGGAAAAAAGCTCACAATTGCAAACTCCCACCCCGTGATCTATTCGTCCTGTGCCAAGAGCTGCCGGTCGAGCGGAGAGATCTTACTCGGCTGGTTTCATGCAAATATATATTCCTCTCGTCTAAACACGGCCGTTCCTGGACACGTTGCAGGGAAAGATGTGGGAAACGGTGCTTTAAGCGAAATGCTCTTGTTCCTGCTAAAGCGTTACAGTCTGCTGACTGGTAAATGAATCTGTGACTCTCTGCTGAAGTATTATCAACACTGAGCAGCAGTTTATCACACAGAGATGCAGTAAACAGATGGGCCACAAAGCAGGAAGAAAAGACCTATCATACTCCACATCTGACTGAAGAAAGGGCTGTAAATTATTATCGATGCTGTTTGTTCAGTCTTCACTATTACTAGTGCTCATCGTCATGTGATCCAGGTGTTGCATTTGATCCTAGAACTTCATGACATGTTAAAAAAATTTAGAGCAAAGCACACAGGAATGCCTTAGCAACACCATAGCAACCACTAAGGAATCCCTTAGCAAAAACTGAGAATTCCACAGAATAACCACCAAAAAAAAACACCCTAACAGTCACACAAAAGTAGAATCACACAGAATACCCTAACAACAGCATAGCAACACCCTGGCAACATGTTATAACATCCTAACAACCACCCAGAATACCCTAGCAACCTCTTATAATATCTTAACAACTATCCAGAATTCCTCAAAACCGCATAGCAACACACTCAAATAAAAACTTACCTTAGTAACTGCATAGCAATGCTCTGGCAACATACTTTAGCATCCTAGCAACTACCCAGAACCCATGGCAACATCCTATAATATCCTAGTAAGTACCCAGAATACCTTAACATCTGCATAGCAACACACTTAAAAACTTACAGTAGCATAGCAACACCCTGGCTACATTTTATATCATTCCAGCAACCACTGAGCAATGCCCTAGCAACCACCCAGAATACCCTAGCAATTGCATAACAACACCCTGGCAACATTCCATAACATTCTAGCAACTGCCCACAATACCCTATCAACTGCACGGCGGCACACACACACAAACATAGTATCTTAGCAACTGCATAGCAACACCCAACATTCTATAAAATCCTAGCAACCACCTATACAATCCTAACAACTGCATAGCAATACAAACACAAATGAATACAGTAACTTAGCAACTGCATAGCAACACTGTCAACATTCTATAACATCCTAGCAACCACTTATAACTCCCTAGCAACTGCATAGCAACACACTAAAAAAGCATGACAGTATATTTTGTGGAGACAAACAAGTTCTTCACAATCTGTATGAATCTACTGCAGTCTGCAGGTCAAATAAAATAAACACAAACTCAGTGTGTGAAGAATGTGCCGCCGCTGATCATTTGCATGAGTGTCATGTAAATTAACGCCTGCAAACATGCGGAGCATCTGCATCATTCCTCACTGCGAATCATGACGTGTCACAGGACACCCTCTGGAGAGTGAACGCCCCGCAGGACGCTTGAACTCACCCTCATTTCTCTCCTCATTAGAGGAATTACCTTGTCAAGCCCAAACTGAGAGGCACATTTGAGAATAAAGCAAACGGCCCAGGCTGAGGGTTTGTGGAGGACGATGGTTTGAATGAGACAACGGCTCGTTTACTGTTATTGGCTGCAGGCTGTTCTGATCGTCTGCATCATTACTCTGGTACGTACAGCACAGTCTGACTGCAGCAGCTACCAACATCATGAGGAAGTGCAAATGTCTGCAGAGTTCATAACCTGAATAATGCAAGAAAAAAAAAAGATGCTGCAGGGGATCGCTCTCTGTCTGCTAAAGCAACTACCTAGAATACCCTAGCAACTGCATAGCAACACCCTGGCAACATCCTTTCAACCACCCAGAATACCCTAACAACTGTATAATACCACACAAAAACACTTAAAGGAACATTACACTATTTTTGAAAATAGGCTCATTTTCCAACTCCCCTAGAGTTAAACAGTTTGATTATTATGCCGGAATGAGAGTATAGTTCCTAGCCATATCCTCGCAACTTCATAGCAACACCCTGGCAACATAATAGAACTTTGGACTTCACAGCCTGAATAATGTAAAAAAGAGCCGCAACAGATCACTCTCTGTCCACTAAGCAACCACTGAGCAATGCCCTAGCAACCACCCAGAATACCCTAACAACTGCATAGCAACACACTAAAAGAAAAACGTATAGTACCTTAGCAACTGCACAGCAATGCCCTGGTAACATCCTAGTAATCACTGTGTAATGCCCTAAAAACCACCCAGAATATCCTAGCAACTACATAGCAACACCCTGGCAACATCATAACATTCTGGGAACCACCCAGAATACCTGAAAGAAAAATGTACAGTACCTTATCAAATAAATGGCAATGCCCTGGCTACTATCACTATCACATCATAGCAACCACTGAGCAATGCCCTTGCAACTGCATAGCAACACCCTGGAAACATTCTATAATATAGCAATCACTGTGTAATGTCCTAACAATCACCCACAATACCCTAGCAACCACATAGAAACACGCTGGCAACATCCCATAACATCCTAGCATATACCCAGAATACACTAACAACTGCATAGCAACACACTAAAAGAAAAACATACAGTATCTGTATCGTTCAGTAACTGCATAGCAAAACCTTAGCTACATACTATAATATCCTAGCAACCACTGAGTAATGCCATCTAGAAAACCCAAACAACTGCATAGCAACACCCTGACAACCACAGAGAAACTCCTCGTAACTGCATAGCAATGTCCTGGCAACATTCTATCACATTCTAGCAATCACCCAGAAAATCCAAACCACTGCATAGCAACATCCTATAACTTCTTCAGAGTTCACAACCTGAATAGCGGGCGTGCTGTGTCATACAGTACAGTCCACATCATCACTCGCAGGAAACGGCACACTGAATTCTAAACCGCAGTCAAATGTTCCAGTGCAGTTTGACAGGAGTGAGTGTATGAGCATGTTACAGTGGAATAATGAGATGTGACGTCTCATTACATTACAAACGCTGAAGATCATAGAACAATCCTCAACAACATATAACAGGATTTTTTCATAACACACATTTTGCATATTTCCTGAAATACTCTGACAGACAGTGATTTAAATGAGTTTTGACATTTCTGACAGATAATGCCTTGGAGTTTATTTTAGATCTAATATGAAACACAATCACTGTCATATGAAATTGTATTTAAAGAATGTGTTTGCTTCAATACGCCTGTATCTGTGACTAAAGGAAAATGTGATGTGCTTTAATATTTCTGCTACAACTTTAAACATAACATGTTTATGCCAAAGTTTTTTGATTATAAAGTTTTCATGAGTAAAAAAACATCTCGATCAACACCAGCAAAGCTAAAGCCCTACAGCTGAACTGAATTCCATTAAAAAAGTGAATTTTAATTCAATTCAATTCAGCCCAGGTGATGCATTCTGGTAAATGAAGTGTTCTTCCACCCTGATCCACAAAACTTCATTTACTAAATATGAATATATAAACAAAATAAAATGAACTCTTATATAGGTAACATTTCAAACATGTATTTCTCTATTGATTGCTCTATCATTGTTCGTTCTATCTATCTATCTATCTGTCTGTCTGTCTGTCTTATAAACAATACAACATAGAAAAATATTTAAAAAAAATATAGAAAAACAACGCAATGCATTTTAAACTTCAGCATTCAAAGTTTTTATAAACTTTGCTTTTCTAGTTCAAAATTACAGTTTCTTTGAATTTGAATGCATTCTACTTGCATTCAAATTCAAATTGCAATTCATCATCCTGTTTGCAATCTCAATTCAAATCCAGGAACTGAAAAGGTATTCTTAAATAAATTCAATTTAACATGAAATGTACAATTTCTACAGTATATCTATCTTCCTTACATCCACATTACAAGTGCCGACTCTGACTGTAAATATATATATATATATATATATATATAAACAATAAAATTTGTTAAGAGGATGAATACAAATATATTTAAAAATGAATTCATAATGTTAGTTTACAAAAACAGTGAGTACAGATCACTTCAATGGCCTTCAATGCAAAAATATGCATTTTGCCTGCAGAAAAATGCAGTTACAGCATCTGTACTACATAAATGCCACTAACCAACCTAAAAAAGATCATTTACACTAATGCTCATTAGAGCCCAATAGACACAAATCTGAGAGCGCAAAGCTTACTTCCATTGCATTATGAAACAGATGAAATAGAGTTAATGCAGGTAGAAGCATGTGCTTTCATAACGTAGTACAGCGTAAAAGTTCATTTTACCAGAGTAGCATGCAAAGTGTAGGGAAATCTGTGTTAAACTGATGATATTGATATAGCACATATTTTTCATACGGTTGAGAATATTTTTCTTTAAAGGTGTCTGGAGAACAAACGATCACGCTTTAATACTTCCACCTGACCAGCACTTTTATCAATTTTGAGGACTTTGAGGAAACCCAGGACAATTGGTTATTGTATTTCTTGAAAAGAAAAATGTATAAAATTGCACAACGGCTAAGACTGTATGGAGAATATAACTCCAAAACCAATTTAGGTTTCTATTAACGTTCCAGTGGCTGTTCTGTTCAAAAGCTGCTGTGTGTGGAAGAATGGCATTTTTTGTTTTTTCTGCTGCTGGAATTTCCTGAAGCTCTCTCTAACCGGACTGATCGCTCAGAGAGATTCATGCTTGTACCTGTTATCCAGTTCGAGTTGCCAAGACGGGTCAATAATCTGTCCCAGCCAGCTGGAAGGCACCAGAGCTGGTCAGGATGCTTGTTTGTGTTGTTCAGGCTATATTTAGTTTGCTTATTATCTCTGAACAAACCTGGACTTGAGTGCATGAGGGTGATTTTCTTATGTACCTTATTCACAGCAATGCAATAAAAGAACCATTTTAAGTTCCCAAAAAAAACTTTTAGAACCATTTTTACCATTCTCACACTTTACTGGAAGCCTTTATCTGAAAATATTATAATGTTTTACCTTTTACAATTATTTATGAAAACATATAATGCATTATAATGTACATTATGAATACCAACTTAATGCATTATACATAAAGGCTTTAAGTAAAGTGTTACCGAACATTTTAATAATCTAAAGAACCTTTTCCCACAAAAAGAACCTCAAAGCTATAACTTGGAACCCAGGTAACAAATTTAGGTTAGAAAAACATTGTGGGAAAATGGTTTTGAAATGTTTCTAACATGCTGAAGTGTCCAGTTTTCTTGTCATGATTGTAAGGTTATTTAAAGGTTACAAAAACATTTATTTCAATGTTCTATTAACTTTATTATCACCCAAAATAAAACGTTATTTGAACGTTTATTTTTCATATTCTAACAATGTTAAAATGTCGTGATCAGGATTATTTAAAGTTTTCTAAAATTAACCTTTTCACCTAAAATAAAATGTTATTTCAACGTTTATTTTTAATATTTTAAGAATGTTAAAATGTCCAGTTTTCTTGTTGTGATTCAAGGTTCCTAAAATGTTTCTCGCAACATTCTATTAACTTTATTTTCACCCAAAATATAACGTTCCTGAGAATGTTGTTCTAAAAAAGTTTTCTCAATGTTATGAGAACGTATCTCAAATGTTAAAGTTATACGTTCATTAACATTACTTTAAGAACGTTTTATTGGTAGTAGTTTTATTGGACATTTTTGTCCTTTTTGGAGCTCATCAGCACCCATTCAAGCAGCGTGAAACATCTCCTTGTATGCTCTAAAGAAGAAAGTCTGTCATAAGGTTTGGAACGACATGAAGGTGAATAAATCATGACAGAATTGTCCATTTTGGGTGAACTATCCCTTTAATAAACTGAAGAAAGAAATGGAAATGTTTCTGTTTTCAGACAGTGTCAAGCCAACTCTTACTTCATCCTGTTCCAAGGACTCTTAGACTCATTTTCTCATTCACAGATCTAAGGCAGAATGCCAGGACGGCGCAAAACAGCATTAAACGTCACGCCAATGGCAGAGAAGAACTCTTGAAAAGGTCTTCCTAGAATGCAATGATCTATAGAGAAGCAAGGCCAAAATCTCAATTCCCAGCAGGTGAGCAGGAGCGCAGTCACATGAAACGCTTAGAAAATATGGTGTTGAGGAATAAGTTTCAGCTCCTGGAGCATGTCTGCTTCTCGCCACAGTTATTGATCACACAAACGGGGAGGAAATGTCAGTGGTTTCATTGTCCTTCAGTTTAGTTTGGCCTTTGGTGTCAAATCCTATTAAAGAAAATCACAGCACTCTTGCCGTCTATCAAGCCGTCAGAATGCCACGGGTCTAGACTCCACCTGTGGCTTCACGTATACAGAATCCAGTGCTTGCACTTTCTCCACTTAATGCTAAATGTGAAGGTTTTTACATTTCAAATGGCTCAAAGATTGCTCTTTCAATGCTCAAGAGAGTTTTATGGAGTTCTGAAGTTTTGTTTAGCCCTATAAAGCTACGGTATCATATTTGATTATGAAATTCTAAGGCCTCTAAATGATAAACAATCAAAACTTTGCTGTTAAACCTGTTTTGCACACAATCTACTTCATGCCTTCTGTCGTCTGATTGATAGTTTAGAGTTTATTCAGTCAAAGCTCTTGTAGTGTAACTGTAGCTGGAGCTTCACGTGTCAAATCTTGACTGGTTTTGATCAAGTAAAGGTCAGAATAACTGCAGTAATATCTCCAGATGAACACTTACTGGACTGAAGCAGCTCAGCTTTACTTGATTCTCCATCAATCATGTTTTAGAGTCTCAAATCTGATCCTCAGGATCTTTTGAGGAGCGTTTGTTTCCAGAAGCTTTACTTTCACTGTTCCTCAGCGGAGGAATGATCTTCACAAGCCTCCAGAACATCTCACATCTTCTGAGGAGCCTTTATTTCTTCAGCTCTCAATCACTGCATTATATGTTTGGAGCATTTCAATCTCATCTCACTGAGACACATTACTGGAGATAAAGAGTGATGACTGATATTTAGATCATTTTATGTGAATATCTGCTGTACTGTTATAAAGATCTCATTGATTTACATTACAAGCAGCAGAATTTCATCACTTTTCGGTCATATAAATATCAGCATCTGCACAAAATTGCATATTTTTGGTCCTTTTTAGGCCTTTGAATAAAACGGAGGTGATTTTCCTCCATATTATACTATATTATACTATATGAATACTATACAATATCATACTATATGAATCATAAAAGCCTGATAGATCAAATATGATACTCAACAACAACAAAAACACATATGCAACATTTTGAATAGTTTTTCCCTAAAGATTCAATGAACTGTTCCTTTTCAAAATAAATAAATAAATATATATATATATAGACTGTTATTTAATATGTCAGGCATTACAGGCTTATGTATCAAGACGTTTCTCCTAAATGTAAGGAATAAAATTAAACTCAAATGAGTCAATAGTTGTCATACAGTACAAGTACAGAGCTATGTGGAGTTCATATGGAGATTTTTTCAGGAGAAACACTTGAAAAATTCACTAAACGACCCCATTCATTCTCCAGATTTTTTAAGAGAAACATTTGAGATATTAATTAAAAAAAATTTCTTTCCTATAGAAAATCCCAAAATGTGTAAAAGTCCCCTGAAGGATCCAATCATACCATTTCTCAAACGGTAATGCAATCTGAAAGTATTAACCAGTGCTCTTTTCTTCATTAGCTAAATATAAAGGTGAATTATTTCCTCGTCTAATATCTCGCGCTAGCCAAATGGAGCTCTTATGAGGATCTGAAAGTCAGCAAATGTACAGTACGAGTTAAATTAGAAAATAAGAGCCGAGCAAAGGAGCAGCCATCAGCGAAAGCCAAAGGCAGGATGGATATTGTGGCGCTCTGATACAGATAACCTTGTAGAGGTGATGAGAGCATGAAAAAATTTCAATGTATTTGTTCTTTAAACACACCGTGGACGTGCTGAAGCAGCATTTATGATGCAGTGTGCTTGGCTGCATTTGATTGTATTGATTTCATTATGCAGCCTTGTTGTCTGTGTGTTTCCAAACACACACACACACACACACACAACTTGTTATTAAATTATTAATTGCATCCACTTTACAAATGAGAAATTGAACATTTTGAAAAGAAGACATCAATTCAATAGATGCAAGATGCTGATAATGTACATCACTGACTGAACTAGGGAGAAATAATTGTGTTGCTTAACGTTACGTCCACCTGAGAGCGTCTAATCTATACATGCGATCTCTCTATTAGCTGCGCGCTGAATGAGCATCCTATGCAAATGAGTTTCTTCATGTGCCTGCAGCAAACGCCTCATAAAACACTACAGAAAGACATTAGACAGCAGGGCAAAAGGTCAAATGTGTAAGTCTTTCCTTCAATAACACAATGTGAATCACTAAATTAAAATACAGAAGTGTATACTCAAAAAAAAAAAAAATGCAATGCAATTTATGAACATTTTATCAGAAACTCTTAAGTGAACATTAAATGCTACCCAGCTAACAAAAATATGTTCTGAGAACAGTTCTCTGAACATTCGAAACGTTCAGTTATTAAATGATTAAAACTCTTTTCTCTTGGTTACGTGAACTTAAGGGAACATTCCAGTTGATCATTTTTTAGAAAGCATTATGTGAATGTTACTTTTGAATGTTCTCTGAATGTTCTGAAACAAGTATCACCATTTGTTACACGAACTCAAATTTGTTACAAATGTTACACAAACGTTTAACTAAAACATTGAAACAGAAAACAACGTTCCATGGACGATGTATAAATAATGTTTTTGTGCTAACGTTTTAAGAACATTATTAAAGACCAGATATTAACGTTCTATTAATGTTACTGGGGGGGGGGGG
>NW_015648158.1:85730-89060 GCF_001515625.1 Sinocyclocheilus rhinocerous
TACAACATAACTGAACATTAAACACTGCCCAGCTAACAAGAATACATTTTGCTAATGTTTCCATTCAGTTTTGAAAACGTTATTCCTGAATGTTCTCTAAAAGGTTCTTTAACAACCAGTTTTTTTAAATATTACAAAACAGTTTTTTCTTGGTTTTGTGAAAATTAAAGGAACATTCTCTGAACTTTCAGTTTTTAAAAAATACATATTTTTAAATGTATTAAGAAAGTTTTTTCTTTGTTATGAGAATGTCAAGGGAACTTTCCATTTTATAATTTTGTAAACACTAAAATGTTACTTTTGAATGTTCTCTGAACATTCTGAAACAAGTATCAACATTTATAAAATGTTAGATAAACATTTAAATAAAACTTTTTTTAAAAATCCATAAACAATGTATAAACAATGTTTGGTCCCACTTTATATTAAGTGGCCCTAATACCTGTGTACTTACATAGTAACTAGATGTGTACATAGTATGTAACCACAGTGCAAGTACACATTGGTACATCGTATCTAGAGCTGTAATGTTTGTGTAACTACACATATGTAACAACCCACTGAATGGTATGTGTAAATACAAATGTGTAACAGGACATTGGTAAACACTCTTTGGTAATGAAAATACAAATGTGTAACAGGACTAACAGCACTTTTTGGTGAAGAAAGTGTTACACTTTATATTAGATTTACCATGTAATTACTCTGATGTTACACAGCAGCGGCCAGTAAGTTAGGCTTTACATATAAATTGTGGTTGGTGTCCAGAATGTTACACTTTATATTAAGTGGACAGTTCCTGAGGAGTTACCATGTAAGTACACTGGTATTACAGTGGTGCACCAACTTTAGATCCAACTCCTCCCACTTTACATATCCCTAAACCTACCCATCTCCACCCCCTGGATCAAATTGTTCCAATTACTCTTATACATATTGTTGTTACAAAATGTAGTTATATATGTCCTGTTACACATTTGTACTTACACAAACTATTCGGAGGGTTGTTACATGTGTGTAGTTACATAAATATTACAGCTCTAGATACTACGTACCAATGTGTACTTACACTGTGGTTACATACTACGTACACATCTAGTTACTATGTAAGTACACAGGTATTAGGGCCACAATATAAAGTGGGACCCAATGTTTTTGTGCTAAAGTTTTGAGAACATTATTAAAGACCAGATAACTTTAAATGAACGTTCTATTAACATTACTGGAAGAAACCTCCAAAAAACTCATTTAAACGTACAACATAACTGAACATTTTGCTAAAGTTCCCATTAAGTTATGGAAACGTTTTTTCTGAATGTTCTGAAATGTTTTAAAACTATTCGTTAAGCGAAAAAAAAGTAACATTCAATTTGATCATTTTACAAACATTATGCGAATGTTATATTTGAATGTCCTCTGAACATTCAGTTTTTATTTATTTTTAGTTTTTTTTAGTTTTGTGAACATCAAAGGGATCATTGCACTTTAGCATTTTGCAAACATGGTAATGCTACTTTTGAATTTTCTCTGAACATTCTGAAACAATGATCAATTTAAAAAATGTTAGATGAAAGTTTAGCTAAAACATTTCAGAAAAAACTGTATAAATACTTTATAAATAACGTTTTTGTGCTAATGTTTTGAGAACATAATTAAACTTGGAAGGAATGTTCTATTAACGTTACTGGAAGAAAACCTCAAAAAAGTATTTTAAATGTACAACACAACTGAACATTAAACACTGCCCAGCTAACACAAATACATTTTAAGAACATTTTGCTAATGTTCCTACTAAGTTATGATAACATTATTTCGGAATGTTCTCGGAATGTTCAAAATGTTTTAAAAACGTGTTTTCTTGGTCATGCAAATATTAAGGAATCATTCCATTTTATCATTTTGCAAACATTATGGAAATGTTACTTTTGAATGTTCTCTGAACATGTAGCATGTTAAATTAACTAAACTTAATTTCAGGAAAAACATTTCATGAACGACATATAATATTTTTGTGCTGACGTTTTAAGAACATTATTAAAATTCAGTTAAAAGTTTGTTCATAACTTTGAGAGAACCTTGCCAGAACGTTAAGGAGGTTCTAAAATTGTTCCCTGGATAGCAGATATTTTGGTTTACTCAAACACATACAACAAACAAACACTAAGTTCAACTAAAATTATGTATAAAATTACGATTTAAATTTTGTGGAACCATTTTTTGAGCCATTATTTTCCAGTTTACATGCAAGTTAAATGTTCTTATTTAGCAAATGCTTTTATCCAATGCAACTTGCAAGTAAGAAACACACACACAAAAAACAATGTTTGCAGTACATAATGGAAAGTTTCGAGTAAAAGCTAGATAAGCAGCCTGTGTGACCTGTGTTTGAAAGATATGATGTGCAGTCGAGGCCTAAGAGATATTTTTACTGTCTGTTAACTAGTTTGTCCACCTCAAAGTATCATCTTGGACCCTTAAATCAGTTCAAATCAGTATGTGACACTGCTGGGGAACTCAACGCTTTTTTCAGCTCAATTTACTCGGTTGTATCTTAATTGAGATCTTAACACAGCCAAACAGAAAGCGGCGAAACACATTTAGCAGCGTTCAGTTCTCTGTGAGAGAAAAGAGAAAGCTTAAAATGAACATAAAATTAATTTGTGGCCCATTTTGAACATATTATGTTAATCTAGGCTATTTTTGAACAGTGTAGGACGTGTGCTGTTTCTTAATTATTTACAAAAATATACATATTAGTAGTAATTAGTATGCAAATATACATATTAGTGGTATTAGTTGCTTGCCAAAGAAATCATCACTATTACTTTTTCTAACACTGAGGGTTAGTGATCTAAATCCTGAATTAAAATCAGTTTCATTTAAAGATCCTTACACTGTAAAAAATGATTGTGATTTTAACAGTAAAAGACTGTAGAAATGCTACAGTAAAAACCTGTTAACTGGTTAACAGTAAGTTTCCATACTATATTCGGTAAATAAATGTAACTACATTTAATGTAATTTTACAGTAAAATACTGTTAAAAATACGGTTTTTGGAAGTGAAAGAAAAAGTCATTGTATAATTTACAGTGACAAACTGTAAATTGACACTCCCAGAATTCCCTGCATGACACTTCATATTTGATGTTTTTTTGTTGAAATAACATGTTTCTTCTTATTTTTTTCTTATTAGTTGTGTACATTAGGGTTTAATCTTACATCTAATGTTGTTAAATTAATGTTTATTGCATTATTTCAGAATCATGTCTGTCACCATGATGGGGTTTAGTGTTTATGTGAATGACACTGTGCACCTTCTATATATATAA
>NW_015648158.1:90112-93925 GCF_001515625.1 Sinocyclocheilus rhinocerous
TATCAGTGCATTACAATGGTTCAAAACAGATATTAGTACTTCAATATGTTGGTTTATTAATATTACATCAGTTAATGAAATACAGTATTTTATTGTGAATTTAAGTTAAGTCTGTAAAACGTAAAATGTTGCAGCCATATTTTTTACGGTGAAGTTCTGGCAACCACAGCTGCCGGGATTTTACCGCAAATGTCACAGATTTTTTTTTTTTACAGTGTACAAATAAGAAAGTTATTTCAGCACTTGAGAAGTTTCGCTGCGCCACTGACCTTAATTTATGACTGAAAAATTGATCGTTTTGGTTTTTGGTCAAGCATACGGATTCATTGGCATGTAGGCTTTTTCACACATCATCTCTTGTAGAAATGGAAATAAAATATGTTTAATCACACGGCATAAAATGTCATTACGGTTTCTGCAACAATTCACACGGTGACAGATTGAGGCGCGTGGTGTTTGGTTGCGAGAATGAAAGAAAAAGCCCAGATTTGATTCTTTTCACTTTTCTGCGTCTAGCCGGGGCTTTGTAAGCGGCGTTTCTTTGAGATGAAATGTCTTACTCTCATCTTACCCAAAATAATCACTTTTATGGTCATGTTATATTTCATGCCTTTCTTTTCATTATGAATGAAACACACAGGATACTCGGATTGGAACGGCTGAAGACGCACAACTCTTCAGTGAACTCAATGACATCGTAACTCATATACTGAATAACTCAGACAAACTTTGTATAATAGAGCGACAGATTTATTTTCCATTCATTTTCTCCATAGGGATTTCAAAACTACTTAACCCATGGCATGAGCCAAACCAACTAGAGATGAACCATAACATTACAAACTACAGTTTGAGTTTTAATTTAAAGACCCATTAATGAACTAAACATCCCATAAAAATTGAATCAGGTTAAATGTACTACTTGAAAAAAATTTAATTATTATTATTATTTCTTTTTAAGTTGTATAGTTATTACAACACTATTACAACTATTATCTATATATAGCCCTGGTTATATGCAATATATTTTGAGTTATTAAAACATGGATATTAGAGATTAGTGTGAAAAAATCCTTGTGGAAAAAACAGTGGAAGTAACATAACTAAAAACAATAAAGGTTGTTTATTGATTTTATCATACTAGTCTTAAATTGATGTGTAAATGTCTATAAAAATGTATACAAGTTAAAAATATTATATATATATATATATATATATATACACACACACACACACACACACACACACACACACACAAAAAAATATGTCTCTATTTTAAAATTTAAGGGGGTCTGAATACTTTCCGTACCCACTGTATACACACACACACTTTTTTTTACTTAACATATATTGCACATATATTATACCAACTAAGTATAAAAACAACATATTTTAAGTTATATTCAGATATATACATAAACTTGAAGGCACAGGGAGACTGAACAATTTTCATTTTTAGTGCTTCGTTGGAGTGAATTTGAACTATTGCCATTTCTGAACCATATTGATTAACAACATCAGAGTTCATGGCACATGTCTCTTTATACGTTTTACTTCCAGAAGCCGACGGTTGTGTTTTACTGCGGCACATCAAAATGAAAGGTCATGGGAAACGTCATCCTTTGGATTTTCTTTGGTCACTGTCATCGTCTCTCTATGGTTTGTTCACTTTTTCACTGGCCTATTGCTGTTCTTCCTCACAGGACACATGACCACGAGTGCTCGAGTTTGATTGGCCATGAATTATCTCCAGACCGTAGTGCCTGCTCTCATAACTCAACCTACAAACACAGATAACATTCAGCTTCTCAAGGGGACACTTCTTAAGATTTCTTATCCTATGATATATTACGTCTGAATATTATGTATTATGTGCAAAAACAAATACTTACATTAAAAAAATTAAGGAAGTCTATTAACTGTCTATTAAAGTAATGAGTAAATTACTCATTATATATACTTTACTCATTATATATATACACACACACACACACAAAATGTATAAATATAAAAATATAAAAAATAATAAACATAAATATAAAAATAAAAAAATTAAATAACGTCTGAATGTATTTTATTATGTGCAAAAACGAACATTTTTTTTAAATAATTGATTTCTTAACTGCAATAAATATATATATATATAAAAAATAAATAAATAAATAAATAAAAATTAAATAAAAAAAAAAATATATATATATATATAAATACAAACAAGCACAATAATAAAATATAAGAAAATGAAAAATAAATTGAACAATACAAAAAATAAATAATAAAACAATAAACAGACAAAATAAAATAAAACAACAGATCTCTGTGGAAATATCTTTAAAACAACTGTTATTTTTAACAATTATTCTGCTTCATTCTATTATTCTAGCAAAATATGAACTAGGAGAGCTTCATTATGCATTTACATGGCACTTGCATAATGTGAATATGGCCATACAATGATACATTTCAGAATATTTTTGTGCATGTAAATGCAGTCAATGTCACCCAGTGGACCGGCTGATAAACTCTGAAACTTTCACTTCATCATAAAAGCATCTTCATCCGTGGAGCTTTTACCGCATGGATGGCTGGTGCTGCTCTTTCTTTAAAGGCCGTTTGAACAGGAAGAAAAACTGTATGGAAAGGATGAAAGGGCCATCAAGCAGCTGTGTGCTAAAGAGGTCACCTCTCTAGTGTGCACTCATAAGCTGTCTGAAGGGGAACAAAGTTAGCAGGACACATCCACCGGCAGACAACATGCAGTTTAGTGTGGGAAGCTTGACTTGATGTATCACACAAACCTCTAGACTCCCACATATTGTCTTAAAGACAGATGCTTCGCTCAGCTGGTGGGCCGACATAAATGAATCTTTCTGCAGCAGGTGAGTTACTGGAGCTACAGCTGAGATTGAGTTTTGCTGTACGATGGCGTCTGTCAGCTCTCCTTACAGTACGCTTTACAGCAAAACAACACCAGCCATGTGTGTTCAAACACTATATCTGAACCGTTTCATATTTTAAATCCCCACGCAACAGGGCCGACGCCAGCCTGACAAACAGAAAACTCCTCAGTCTGCAGCACAGTCGAGCTCCTGAAGTTAAACTCATGATAACAGAGATTTAAAGACCAAAGTGCATGAGCTGTCAGACTGTTGAATCAAGAAATATGATTCAAAACTATAAGCTAATGCCATAAGAAAGATGGAAATATAGAGGAATTTCAAAAGTGTGATTTTCAGGCATGATAAAGTCATGGAAAATTTGTGAAAATTTTTATAGCCAATATTTTTTTTTTATAAATTGGAAATTCATTGGTCAGAAAATGTGGGAACCCTTTAATCGACATTTCAGGTCTTGTTGTAATTTATTAAATGGGAAAAAAAATTATATCAAATATTGGACAATTTATACAAAAACAAAAAAGTGTGTGTGTGTGTGTGTGTGTGTAAAATATACACACATATATATATTTATATATATAAAAATGTTATATATAAATATATACAATTAAGACAAGTCAAAACAAATAAAAAATTTGTTCTATTTTGTTAAAAAAATTAATATATATAAACTATAAATGAAATAATATGATATAATATATTTTTATATATAATATGACATAATATATATATTATTATTTTGACTTTTCACATTTAATAATTTGTATATAATACATATTTAAAATGATGTATTCTATGAATAAATAGTTAAATATTTTTGTTAAAAAAGATTTTCAACATTTAATAAAAACAAAATAAAATAAAAATAAAAGACACTCACACACACACACACACACACACACACTCACACACTCTC
>NW_015648158.1:94535-96747 GCF_001515625.1 Sinocyclocheilus rhinocerous
CACACACACACACACACACACACACACACACACACTGTTGCTCATGAAACAAGAACTGCAGCATTTGCATTGGTAGTTGGTTTGGTTCAAGGTTTAGACTAACCAATGTTACTGCAAACTACAAGTGTACGTGTTTGAGCATCATCTCGGTGACTATATCATAAGACTGTGGCTTTGACCCGTGTGGTGGACCGCATGCTCCTCTGTGACAGTGACAGTGTAACTACATCCCACCAGCGGCTCTCGCTGTCATCTGACACTCCATTATTGATGTGAGTAATATAGCATCCGTCCCTGGGCGTATCTGTCAGGACCGTTATGAAACCATTTAATAAAATATAAATGTTTCTTATATTACTGAAACTGTCTGCCGGCTTCTGTCTTAATGTCAGATCTCACCCGTGAACTACAAACAAAACATCGAGATTTTTAAACACATAATTGCAAATTCGAAGAAACGAGATCCAGCTCTGTGCAAAATACACCATATCCACAAACTAGCCGAGCAAACAGCTTAAAACTGCATCTCTCAAAGGTTTTGTTATTTTGTACAGAAAGTGAAGTCTGTGAATGTGTGTTCAGTCACATTAAACTCACACTGGGCTGGAGAGACGGGCCACAGATCTGTCAAAATCATTACGTGTTTATTTGCTCCTCTGGCACTGATTTAATGACTTACAGACGGAAGAAAAGGAACACAGCTGAAATTGTAGATTAATTTGCAAATATGCTAAAAGTCCATGCATATAAAATTCAAAACTGCCCATCTTTTAATAGACTGTTTCTGGTGCTGTTTTTCTACCACCCACAGCGACGCGTGAGCTTCATACAGTACAGTAGTTATATGCAGCGATACCGTTTCCATCCCATTTCTGCAAACGCCGCCTGGATTTATTCGCTTTGACTTGAATGAGATGTAATTTGCAGGAGCGTCCTGATGCAGATTAACACTAGCGGTCATAATTTCTCAGGATACAGAGTTATCTGGGAATTTATGACCGACACACAGAGGGTGTTTGAATCATTTTATCTGTGTATCCCACAAAGACACAAAATGAACCAGAACAAATGGAGAAGCTCTATGAAAGCAAGACTCCATATATATTTATATTTTTATCTACTGGCTGCAATATGGATTGTGACCAGTTATTAAACCAAAACTAAACATATTTTCATTACTTGAAATAAAATAAATGTTAACTAAGATAAAACAAACAAAAAAAACCTTAAACGTATTTTAGCTATTTGTCAACACACCATTTCTGTTTCATTCAGCTTAACTTGATGTACTAAAATAACTCAAATTGAAACCAACATTTCTAAAAACCATATAAACATACACACACACACACACAAACACACGTATATATATATATATATATATATATATGTATGTGTGTGTGTGTGTGTGAGTGTGTATATATTGCTCATATACACTGTATATGAGCAATATCCCACTTGTAGGCTGTGTAATCACAGCGTGCTGATATACAGCCATATCGCACGGCTATGAGTGTGATATTGCGTTTATACAACAGTTCGACGGCACGAGTGTGTAAATACATAAGAAACAACAACGGAGTGTCTTTAAAACCCCTCTTTTGTGCGGAACTACTTCCTTCCACCACAGATTCAAATCTCAGTTTGATAGTTTAACAGCTGAGCTCAAGGTCCGTTACTAATTCAAAAACGTTACTTTAGAACTAGTAACGAAGGAACATCGAGTTGCTTCATTGACAGCTTATTGTATCACTGTATTAAAAGCTCACTGTATTATGTAGAGTATTATGAGAGAGAGATGGGCTGAGAGGGTGATTACCTGCATCTGACACAGCATTCATTCTTCAGCTCAATCTCATATTCACAATAAAACATTAGTATGAATGTGCGCTGAGGAAAACGATATCATTGTCGACCATCTTTCATCTGTTATGGGTGATTTCTGATGACAGCGCTGCTCAGTGCATTTGTTAACTGTGTCTTACAAGCTGTAATTAAAAGTAAAAATAACTTCCGTTTCAGTCTCTTTCAATATAAAAGTCTTTACCGCTGACTCGTAAAACAGTCTCTTGTCACCATCTAATGGTGGAACAATGTCATTAAAATCACCATCACGAACACCCACTGTTTCCCAATACTAAATACTATTGTTTATATAAAATATTATTTATTGAATAATTATATTTAATAAACAACAACAACAACAACAACA
>NW_015648158.1:98243-101319 GCF_001515625.1 Sinocyclocheilus rhinocerous
TGAACGGCCGCTGACGCCCTGGAGCTCACATCTCCCAAAACATCGGAGCAAATTTTCTAATTTAGACATTATCTTTACTAACAAACCGCATATTTGGAGTCTAATCAAGTACATTATCGCCTAAAAAACTCTTAAAACTACATTCCGTGACACAAAAACAGTATTATTTCTAAAATTATAGTGGATTTGTGCATCCGCCATGACACTCGCTGTGAGAAATATGGCAAGCGGAGTGATACAAACGGTGAAACGGTTGGAGGAGTTCTGTTATCACTATAAACTTTTTACTTTTATTTTACTTTTACTGTTCACTTTTTACGGTGAATGCGTGAGACTTGAGAGCCCTGTTAAACTTTAATTTAACCATTAAAATGGAGTCCAGAAAAAAGGGGGAAAAATGGAATCCAGAAAAATTACAACGGAGAAAAAAAAATGGAAAAAAGATAAAATGGAATCTGGGAAAAATAAACCAGATATAGGGCCCTAATATATATATCATGTCTACTCTTCACCGATTGATTTGTTAAAGCTAAAGTGCCTAATTTCTTGTGCACTACATAATCAAAACACAAAAATTATGATTTTTAAACCAAAATGTGCATATCAAACACTGAGGCTCACTTATTTTGTATTCAGTATGAAGATGTGCATAAACTCCAATGGGAACACATTTAAATTCCTTGATGCACATACAGAAATGTGACTGAATTAATCACTCAGAGAAGAAAATAAAACATTTTTGCATCAATTAAATTCACAACTTGGAATTGGGCCCTCTCAGAACCCCTCATCAACTGCATAGAAACAACCTGGCAACCAGCCAAAACCCTAGTGCACTGTGACTTATGAGCCACTCTGACATTTTCTTGAGATAATGTAAAAATCAAGCTGTACAATAATATCTTTCTGAGAGTTAAATGCAACAACCTTCACAATAACCTTCCATTAGTGTATTCCAATGAAACACTTTCATTAAAATTATCTCGCTACACTTTACATTTCACAGTCAGAGGTCATTTTAGGATGATTTCACTTTCACAGAGACTGGCCTTCCTCAGAATAACTTCACTGAATGCCAAACATGCTTCTCCGTGTCGTCTTTTGCAGTTCACTTGCTAATTCGCAGCAGCACAATTACGTTCTCAGCCACGCTCATCTGTATGCAGACAGATGCAAATTCGCTCTCTCTCGGGGCGCAGTGAACCTGCACCAATAAGCCGCGGGTCACGGCTCAGATACTGTATGCACGGCACTACAGAAATCAGCATCTGAGTATTTATGACTGTCAGTTCAACAGCACCATCATTATAACACTCCAAAAACACACTGCGTGCTATATCCTCTCCAGGATTTCTCTAACACTTTGATTTTTAACATAGAAGCACAATGACAGTGCTGTTTCCTTGTCCATACAGTAACCAATGACTTAATCATTTAAATATTTGCTCTTACTGCTATAACCTAGCGTTAAATTGGTATTTTAACTATTTGCCAGACTTCGGAAAGGCTGCATTACCTACAACATTAGCCTAAAACAATGACTGTTCTAGGGATGCAGATTTTTGCAGATATCCGATATGCCGATATTTGTCAAATCTCAAGTTTTGGCAGATGCCGATATATATTTCCATTTATTTTTAAATAAGACCAAGTCTCTCCTGTGCAGAAATTATGGATACATTATTTTTAATTTTGGTTAAAAAGAGCTGTACATTTTTTTTTTATCTTTTAGAGCTCCTTGTATTTAAGATTTCATAATCTATTTGCAAAAATATATTACATATTAATGAATAAATCTGTATATATTAAATTATTTAAATTGTACAATTGTCATGTTTGTGATTTTTATTCATGTAAGCTATAGCTTCTGACCTTTAAATCAAAACAGACTCGTGATTTTATGACATTCCGATAATATCGTGCATCCCTAGACTGTTCACATTAACCAATAACTATGGAAACTTTTTTGGACAATTTTTTTTCTCAGAATAGCAAGAAAAAAGTTGGAAAAAGCACAAAAAATGTAATAGGAAGTTGATATTTCACAATTCAGAATTTATATCCCATAATTCCATTTTCTCTCAGAAATGCTAAGAAAAAAGTCAAAAAAGTAATTGCAAGTTTATATCTTGCAATTCTGACTTTATATCTCACAATTATAATTTCTCAGAATTACAAAAAAAAGTCAAAATAAAAAAAAAAAGGTAGTTGCGAGTTTATATCTCACAATTCTGACTTTTTTTATCAGAAACGCAAGAAAAAAAATCGGGGGGAAAATTTAAAATAAAGTAATTGCAAGTTTATATCTCACAATTCTTAATTCAAATTTCCCAATTCAGATTTATTTTCCTCAGAAATGGAAGAAAAAGTCAGAATTGTGTGATAAAACATTGCAATTACCGTCATTATCATTATTATCATTATTATTATTTTAATTTACATTTTTCGTCAGGAATAAGGCCTTTATGTCAGTGATAACAAAAGTCATTTTGATGACAGATTATGATTATTTTCTTTAGAATAACACCAATGAATCGTTCATAATAAGAGCAGAAACATGCATTAAGAAAGTAACTAGTCAATTTTAATTTCATGTGGACTACAAGTCCTGATTGATAGTAAAGCTCGTTTGATCAGCTAGAAATCTCCATTATACACTGCATTGCTTTTGTAAGACTCTATGGATTAAATGCTTATCGACACTTCAATAAAATGCTGGAATAAAAGAGGTATTTGAATGTCACCTCAGCTCTGTGGATTTAGCAATATCTAATTCCTCCTTTATTGTTTGTCACTCAAACTAAAGAATGTTTTCTAAGGGAGCCGGGGATCTTTTATCCTAATACGAGCTCTTTTTATGACAGCTTTGGCGGCTGTGAGTCACAAACATCATTTCATTTTAAATTTATCTGCCATACTAAAAATCAGCGTCTGTGCAAACATCATCCTCCATTACTGCACAGTGTCATTTTGGGACAAATTCAACATGCCTGATATTCTCTGGCATTAATCGCTGTGTTTTTGTAACTGCGTTTCTGTATTATAAAAAATGTAAGTAAAAAAAAAAAAAATAAAA
>NW_015648158.1:101674-103364 GCF_001515625.1 Sinocyclocheilus rhinocerous
TGTGCATATATATTCTATTGTTTATAATTATATATATATATATTATATAATATATTTTATACATAATAAATTATTAATTATGTATTATTAATTATTTATATAATAAATCTTGCCTGATGCCTGATATTCATGCCTGAACATACAGTATATATATAACAACATATAACAACAATTATTCTATTCTATATAATTATTTTTTATTCTGTTTTTCTGGAGCAATAATATGCATTTATAAATTATTTTAACTACATTTCCCTCTAGTTCTTATTACCAGAGATCCTTAGCAACCACATACACCACCTAGCAACCACTCACATACCCTAGCAACACTCTTTAGCATCCAGCAAAGGCATCCTAGCAACCACCCTGAATACTCTGGCAGCCACTTTGTAACGTCATCGTAACCACCCAGAAACTGCCTAGCAACCACTTAGAAACCACTCCGAATACTCCTGCAACTCACATTCATTATGAGAACCGCTGGCTTAGAAACCGCTCAGAACACCTTAGCAACTACCTTACAAGGCCTACAACTCTTCAAACTACATCAGACTTCTATAAACGTCACGGTAGAGCCTTTAAACCATCTCAAAGTTCCCGGTGAGGCTGTCACGTCAACGTTCAAAGTCTGCCTTGACAAACTTTCCTTTTCTGGTTTATTTTGGTTTCCGTTTGGTTTTGGAGTGAAATATGACCAGGACGTATGTTGAGAAGGTTCAGCGTGTACAAACAGCAGCACACAGACGCGTGACATCTGACGGCGTGTGTTTATAATAAGTGCGCTCTGACAGCGTGAGTGCGTTTGTTCATTTTCAAACGCTCGGTGTGATCTAACTGCGAATGGCACCGGCAGCTTTCTTCATAGCGGGGGGCGCGAGCATCGTTTCCTCACGGCGATGGAGGAGGAAAACGCAGATATCTGTGTGCTGGAGGTCTGGAGGAGCTCTGGAGAATCAGATTCACATCTCACTGATATCTTACAACACGTCCTCTCGCAGACTGCTGACCTTTGGATCCGTTTGAACGTCTTTCTGTGGAAACAGCATTTCTCACCCGCAGCAGCGGCGCAGCGCAGTCAAATTCTGCCAACAAAAGCACTTTCCTTCCCTTCAAGCGAAACACACACACATTTGATGACTTGAGATTAAAGCAGAAATCATTAAGAACCTGTAGATGACACACTTCCCCTTCCCAGATTGTCATTCGCTATTAGAGCACTGCAGGAAAAGAGTGCTGAGTAAATGTGCCAAGCCTGTCACGACTCAAAAAGAAAAAAACAAGTCAAATCTCTTTAATATCTCATGTGTTTCTCACAGATGCAAATGAGATCAAATGGAGAGCAAAAATGTGTGATTATACTCAGATGTTTGTCCAGAGAAAACAACTCTAGTAATCTGATGTTTGTTTCAAATTTCAACAGTTTTATAAAATGTAACTATATTATTATTATTATTATTATTATTATTACTTTCTAATATTAACACCACCAATAATAATAATAGTAATAATAATAATAATAATAGTAATAAAAGATTTTTAATAAAAAATTATTTATATAATGTACATTTTATATATAAAATAGATTATAATATATTATTAATATATAAAAATGTTAAAAATATATATATATTTAGAAAAAAATTATTCTGAAAAAGAAAGAACCATTCAAGTGAAATCTCTTAAATATTTT
>NW_015648158.1:103606-107852 GCF_001515625.1 Sinocyclocheilus rhinocerous
TTTAATTTCCAATAATTTCATTTTAATTGTATAATTTTGTATTATTATTATTATTATTATTAATAGTACATTTATTATTTAATATTATTCATATAAAATGTTATTATTAAAATTTTGTATTTATCATAATTTTTTTTTTCTCAAAAAGAATGAAAAATTCCAGGTGAAATCTCTTTAATATTTTAGATTTTTTAGATTTAGCATTTTAGATTTAGCATATTTTAGATTTAGCATTTTCACATCACAACTGAAACAACCAAAGAAATATCTCAATCTGTGATTGAACAAGATCTCGAGTTTGACATCAGTCAGAATCAGACGCAAACATTTTCTGCCTCCCCTCAGGCTGATTTCTTGAGCATTTGGTGGAAGGCATTCGGGCATGGATCCAGCAGGACACATTATTGCAGAAAAGGAGCTTGAGTGAATGTATTCAGCTCTTTTGCATATCTCAGAGGGACTGAGCAATCGGATGAGTGGGAATGTAAATCCTGAAGCGCCGCAGCAGCCGTGGGCGAAGTGTGGGGTATTATCAAATGAAGTTGCAATCTGTGAACGTGCAATCTGCCAAGAACAAATATATTTAGCATTCCTGTAGATTTGCTTAATAGTGAAGTCAGATGGGGAATCAGGAAGGGTGAGATTTGACCACTACATGCATCAGGACACCGGCTAATAATACTCACTGCATACTGCGCATTACTCCTACAAAACTGAGCCAAAGTGCACATTATGCAACAATAAAGACTCCAAAGAGTAGTATGCTACATTAATCTCTAGACATGTGCCGGTGTTCGGTAATGCGATATATCACGATAATAAACATGCACGATATTGTTATGGTGGACACTTCAAAATACCGTGAATAATTATTTATTTCAGATTTTTTTAATGCATTTTAAGAATACTTTTCCTGTCACCTGGACGCAATGCATAACACCGCTGCGCACTCTCATGTAAGCAAGCACGGATGAGAAGCGTGCTTAATTACAATTGTTAATATTAATTTTATATACTATTTTAATATATAATATAATATATATTTTTATATAAACATCAGCACTGAAATATATATTTGTTGCTATTTATATATATATATATACAGTGGGTACGGAAAGTATTCAGACCCCCTTAAATTTTTCACCAATTCACAAAATTCTAACCTATCATTGAAGTAAAACAACTGAAATTGGGGGAAAACTCACATTATGAAATAAATGTTGTTCTCCAATGCATGTTGGCCACAATTATTGGCACCCCTACAAATTCTTATGAGTAAAATATCTCTGAAGTATATTCCCATTCATTTAAAAAAAAAATTTAGCACACCAGGGTGACTCGGAGCATGAAATTCTCCAGCCATGACTTCCTGTTCCACAGGATTATAAATATGAGGAACACAAAGGCCAAATTCCCTTAATCATCCATCACAAAGAGTAAAACCAAAGAATATAGTTCTGATGTGCAGAACAAGATTGTTGAGCTTCACAAAATAGAAAGTGGCTGTAAGAAAAGAGCTATTTAAAACCCCAATTTCCACCATCAGGGCAATAATTAAGAGGTTCCAATCAACTAAAGATATTACAAATCTGCCTGGAAGAGGATTGTGTGACTATATCGTCCTAATGCACGCTGAGGAGGAGAGTTTGAGTGGCCAAAGACTCTCTGAGGATCACAGCTGGAGAACTGCAGACATTAGCGGAGTCTTAGGGTCAGAAAGCCTAAAAAATATATCAAACAGACCCTACATCACCACATGTTGTTCAAGAGGGTTTCAAGAATAATCCTCCTCGCTCATCCAAAAACAAACTCCAGCATATTCAGCTGTCAGACACGACTGGAACTTCAAACGGGACTGGCTTCTATGGTCAGATGAAACTAAAAAAAAAAGAGCTTTTTGGCTGCAAAACCAGCAGATGGGTTTGGTGCAAACAGGAATAAAATTACCCCATCCCCACAGTTAAATATACTGCTGGGTCTTTAATGTTGTGGGTCGATTTTTCTGCCGGAGGTCCTGGACGTCTTGTTCAGATATTGGCATCGTGGATCCCATCAAATACCAACAGATAAAGAAATCTAAACCTGACTGCCTCTGTTAGAAATCTTATAATGGACCGTGGTTGGATCTTCCATCAGGACAATGATCCAAATCAAACATTAAAATCAACAAAAATGTCTCACTGATCACAAAATGAAACTTCTGCCCTGGCCGTCTCAGTTCCCTGATATATATATATATATATATATATTACAGCAAAAAATTAATAGATTTTGAATAATACTACCATACTATTCGTTTCAGCCAAATATAGTGCCAATTCGCTCTGTTCATGTGTTGTGTGATTTTTGCTCTTATTAGTGGATCAAGACATCACTTAATGTCCATCACTATCAGAGCACAAGGCACCTTCAAAGGCAGCCGTCTACACAGACATCACACATCGAGACAATCGGTTCAGCAACAGAGCTTGTGTGTAAATAGGAAACAATCACAACACGTAAGTGCTTCCCTTAAAAGTCAGCAGGGCCATTTTTGACACAGCTGACTATCAGGACACAGTTAACAGATCTTGTTTCCTCCACGGTCATCTGAGCGATCGTGCCGTCATGTTGAGGATGAGTGATCTGTGCAGGTAAACTATTGCCTGGCTATCACTGACCTGTCATGTAGCACATCCGTCTAGCAAGATCTTATTCTCCTGTTCTGCATGACAATCAATGGAAGAGCATCCCAGCGCGGATGACAGCCGTGAAAAACACAGCTTCTTCATGACAGCTGGCGGGTTACGGGTTGATATTACGGCATTTAAGAGAGTCGATACCTTATCAAAACTTCATTACGTGACTCCGCTAGCTTTGTTCACGAGATACACCGAGTGCAATAACAGCACAGGTTTTTATAAAAGCATCTGTTCAATAAAACGTTATTGAAGGAACATATTGCATCTCAAAATTGAGCGCCTTATCCTCTAGCTTCAGAGTTCAATTACTCGCTTATTTTCCTTTCATGCAATTAAGTCTGATGCTAGTCATTACACTACATCAAGCAGCTATTTCTGTAGCGGGATGAGATGCTCACAAACGCAAGCATCTGACTTCAGCGAGTATATCATCAGGTCACGCGAAGGTCATTGTCAATGGACGCAGATTGGCGGTGTGATAATTATGCTAAAACGGGGTTCTTGGTTCGTCTGAAGACACTTCTCCTTATCAGAAGTAAGGGCAAGAGCGCATGGAGGCAGAAGATGAATTGGCTCCAGTCAAGCATGCACTGTTTGGCCATAATAACTTGATGCGCGTGATAAATGAACGCGTCGGTGAATAGTTAAGGGGTTTCATCTTCTAATACATATGCATGGGGAGTTTGGGTGGGCGGAAACTTGCCATCAAACTATAACACTTTTGTTCTCCAAGGGCTTTTCTTTTTGCCCTCAGTGGACTTTTGGTTCTTCTTATAAATATTGAAAATTGTTCTTGCAGCTTAATATTTTTGTGGTCATTTTGATGGACTGCTATTCAAAGGTCTGAGTTAAGATAAAAAAAAAAAACTTTTATTCATTAAATTGATCAAAAGTTAAATTAGAGACATTTATAATGTTACAAAAGATTTCTGTTTCAAATAAATGCGATTCTTTTTAACTTTCTATTCATCTGTGAATCCTGAAAAATAAAATGTATCACAGTTTCCACAAAAAAAATAAGTGTAAAAAATAACTGTTTTCAACACTGATAATAAGAACCATTATTAATAACTGAGCACCAATAATAACTGATAATAATTTAGCACCAAATGAGCATAGCAGAATGATTTATTTTGAAGTTGCTTCAAAAGTATTACATTTATTTTAAAAATTATTTTAAAAAAATGTTTTTTAAAAGTAATTTTGTTGATAAAATTTATTAATGCATATCATTTATATATTTATTTCTAATAAAAACATATGAATTTATAAAATGTATATTTTTTGTTTCGTTATATTTATATTTTATTTTTTTATGTTTATGTTTATATTTATACTTGCTAACATTTTTTATGAAAGCATATATATATATATATATATATATACACACACACACACACACACACACACACATATAAGTACTTCCATTAAAAAAAGCAATAAATAAAAATCCAAATAAAAACATTAAAATCTATGCATTTACATAATTTTTTTAATAATATATATATATAATTTTATATTATAATTTATAATATAGTTATATAAAAATTATATATAAAAAATAT
>NW_015648158.1:108113-126822 GCF_001515625.1 Sinocyclocheilus rhinocerous
GTACATTTATTTATTTAGTTATTTATTTTTTATTATTTATTTTACTATGGCTTCAATCCTGTCATTCAATTTGAATTTAGACCAGAAACTTACTTTAGCACAAAAACGCAAATTCAAAATGCATTCACGTTTGTTTCGTGGTGGTAACAAACTCGGTTCAGTCCTCAAAGGGCAAACAATTTCCTAGCTATAGTTTTTCTTGCTATAAAACATATCAACTTTAACTAGCATGCTCTTCCAGATTCTCATCAAACGATGACAGTATTTAACCTGAAAGAGAAAACTGCCTGTAGACAGATTAAGCATCAATGTTTCAGATAAAACGAACGAGATGAAGAAGCTTTCATTAGATTTGGTTATTCTGCCCACCCGCCCCTATATGTGCCTTATTAAATCAAACGTTAAGAAGTGAAGAACATCCCGTTAATAGATGTCAATGCATTCTCATTGATGAGAGAGAGAGAGTTGCCTCTATTTTTGGTAATTACCATCTCACGCCATCTAATCACTAAAAACTTCAGCCGACAACAAACCACCTCAGTCCAAATAGCTGGTCCACTCATTAGAGCTGATGACTAAAGGACAAGTGTGTGTGGATAGTCAGATGGGGGTCATCGGGTGGGCAGCCGAAGAGCGTTGATATCGCACCGGCTCGCTCATTATAACACTACAGGAGAGAGAACACAGAGTCTGATTACTTCTCTTCTTCAGCCGTCGACTGCACTTTTACTGCAGCTTCCTGAGACGCAAAGTGGCAGGACAGTATGAGCGGAAAAATAAGGTTGAGTAATGCTAACTTTATCTGTCATTATCCTTCAAAGTGTTGTTGGGAAAGATCTGGCCTAACGGAATGATAATGAACTTGTTAATTATTCATAGCGATGCAACACTATCAAAGCCTTCGACTGAATTTCCATATCACTCACTCCTCATAACTCCCATCTGACAGTTATTAATCTCACACATTTATGCATTTAAGGTAATACAACGCTATATTCCCCAAATACAGCTATTCGTCACATAAAACGAAGCGTGTTGTTTTAAGAGTGAGTAATGATCTAAGTAGTCATGCAGTTGCTCTTAATTGGAAATATTATGGTAATTTTAAGTGAACATAGAACGCCTGTGAATTATAATGTAATTAATGTTGGAACCCTGGAGAATATTAAAGCGATTTTGTGCACAGCTATAGATAATGCATTTCTTTGATTATACACACATGCTTATTTTACATGGGAATAAAACAAACAACAGTTGCTACCAACCACGGTACAACTGCAACTTCAAGTTAAACGTATACACAAAGCAGTGAAAATGAACAAATAAAAAAAACTAAAGGCCAAACTAGCACATTTATTGGTTTAAAAATATTTTCTTTATCTAATTAATATATAAAATATTTATTCATAAAAAAAAAATTTAAATTTTTTTTTAATGTTACAGAATTCAGCATTTTTATCTATTCATTTTTTGTTTTCTTTTCTTTTGATTTCTCCTTCTGTAGATGTTTTTCTGGGGGAAAATGTTTTGCATTATTTATGTATGTATGAATGTATGTATTTATTTATTTATTTATTTCAAAACATTTTAAATTTCCATATATAAAATAAATCTCAACAGAAAGGAAAAAGAGAGAGAAATATAAAATATAAAAATATATAATATTCTAACATTAATTAAAAATATCTTCTTTTAAGAAATAATAATTGACTTTAGTATTTATGTTTGTTTTCTAGTTTGATTTCTCCTGCTGATATTTTGTATGGCTCTCTTAAATGCTACATCTTTTACATTGTTAAAGGTATAAACACAGCAAAGAAAATGAACAAATAAACAAATTATATTTATATTTATATAAACAAAAAGAGAAACCAAAAGAAAATAGGACCGATTTAAAAACTATATACTTATATTTATTTATATATTTAAAAGTATTTTACAAAAATAAAAGATTTTCTTATTTTTGTTCTCTTTTGGTTTTCTCCTCCTGTTCATGTTTTGTCTATAAAGAAAGGTTTTCAAATGTCTTCTCAAATGCCATTTTTAAAAAACATGCATAATTTTCAGCATTTTAGACACGCAGTAGTTCATCAAGTAGTGTTCAATCCACATCAACAGATGTTCAAGAGCCATTAGCAGAACAAAACATCATACAAATAATTAGGTTCACATGTTTAAAAAAATGGATAGCCCAAAATATCCAGCTAAAAGCAAAGCTTTCTCTCTCTCCAACAATCACAGACATGCAGATGTTGGCCTGTGGCTTCGAAGTGTTCCGAATCCTCAGCGTGGTCCCAAACAAACTCGGGAGTGAGCGATAACTTGAGTGCATTCAGAAACACTGAAAGCTGGAAATAATAACCAGCAGGCATCGACTCGTGGATGAAAGCTTTAAAAACACACTGAGACTGTAAGGAAATCCTGAGCGGTCTTGCTTCATGACTGGACAGAATCCGTTAGGAGAAAGATGTTGTGTTTATAACCCCTGGTGGCATTTTAGGAGCTCTGTGTGTAAACATGATCGTTCTTCATGGTTCCTATTTATACTGAGAGCAAAACCTACATGAGCATCTCGTTTAAATTCATGGAGCTGTTAGTTCTAGCAAACTTGTGCGTGACTGATTTCACAGCAACAGGATTCAGTGTTCATCTCATAAACTATTTCCTCTCTTTGACTGAGTGAATTCTCAGGTACCTTCAAGGAGTTTAGATTACACTAAACTATCTCTGATATGAGTCCACCTGTTTACTCGTAACACCAGACAGTCCTGTTTGTTTACTTGACTATACTTTAGAGACGTAATTGGCTTCAGAAGTGAGCGAAATTGGACACAACCTGTCTTTTGGGAGACATCCTCAAAGGTGAAAATGATTCAAGATTCAATAAGTCTTTCATATGTCCTCATTAACACGCGTGATGTTTTGGCTGTCACTGCAACCATCTGCTCTTCTGAGCGATGAAAGAAATACAAGCATACTGAGCAGTGCATACTGTATAATGCACACTAGTCGTAAAGAGTTTGTGACTGAGTGCAGTATGCAGCATTTGTTGTCACGTCTCTGTAGGCTACATGTTTAATTCAGTGAGTGCCATCCAGTTATCTAAAAAAGATACAGGTAATTTGCATTTTAATAAAATTGTGTATAAAAATCATGAAATAATGAAACAAGAAAGATGTTAAGATTAAGATTAAAATGTCAGTTATTTAAATATATAATATAATATAATATAATATAATATAATATAATATAATATAATTAATATTGTAAGCCCCTCCAGAAAACAGCATGTGTGGATCCAAAATGAATAAGATTATTTCAGCCAACCAATTATGACCTCTCATTTCTACAGAGAGTAAACAGTGTCAGCTCAATAAATCTGCTTTGAGGTTGTGTAATCAAAGAGGATTAAAACATCACACCCTAAAACTATAATCTAGATTATAAACAAGACACAAACATGTTTTATTTTGTTGATAAAAGATTCATCCCTAATAATAATTCCACCAAATGCACACCTACTGATTTCTATAATATTCAGCTTCACATTTCATGCTCTCCATGAGCCACAATTACGCTCTTAATCTCTGAAGCTGTGCGTCACCTCCGATTTTCCAGCAATCTTGTTCTCTTTGTCTTTTCGCACGAGTCATTGTTCTGCTCTCAGTTCTCGGGTTGCATTTACAAATTGTTCGCCGTTATCATGCAAGGGACAAACAGCAGATAGGACGTGTAATGCGGGATAGCTGGAGGCAGAAGGGCTCTTTGATTTTAACGAGAGGTTCAGAGAATAATGCGAGCGAGATAAGATCCGCGTTTCTCCCCTCCCAACGAGACATCCCTGGAGAACAGGGCAAAAGGAGCAAATGTTTAATCTGCACATACTTCTACACCTCTTAGTGTTTGGCACGCTGCCAGGCGTTTGGTAGAGCTGTGTCTCAATGACACTCTGTGCTGTAATAGTATCGCTGAATGCTGTTAGTTAATGGTGCCCTGTACAGCAGATCAAGGTACAGCGTCACCTGAGCAGATCCTCGTTCTTCATCTGATAACTGATAATGGGAGAGATTTCTAACAGCTTTTGAACTGAGATGTGCTGCTGCATTTATCTGAACAATCGCAAGAAGATTATATTCAAATTCTGAGGTCATTTGAAAGCAAAGAACAGGATGTGCAGTAGCGGTCAAAAGTTTGAAATTGTCTCTTCTGCTCACCAAAGCTGCATTTATTTAAAAGTAAAACAATTAAATTATTAAATGTTATTACGATTTAAAATAGCTGTTTTCTATGTGAATATCTGTTAAGCTGTAGTTTATTTCTGTGATCAAAACGGAATTTTCAGCATCATTACTCCAGCCATCAGTGTCACATGATCCTTCAGAAATCATATTTTGCTGCTCAAGAAACATTTCTGATTATTATCAATGTTGAAAACAGTTGTGCTGCTTCATAATTTTGTGGAAACGGTGATACATTTTATTTTTCAGGATTCTTTGATGAATAGAAAGTTCAAAAGAACAGCATTTATTTGAAATAGAAATATTTTGTAACATTATAAATGTCTTTACTGTCACTTTTGATCAATTTAATGCATCCTTACATTAAAATAAAATATTTTAATATATATAAATACAATAAAAGTATGAATTTCTTTAAAAAAAAAAAACTCATAGTGACCTCAAACTTTTGAACGGCATATCAATATATTTATGCATTCGTCACCATCAAATCAGCATATTAGAATGATTTCTGAAGATCATGTGACACTGAAGACTGGAGTAATGATGCTGAAAATACAGCTTTGATCACAGAAATAAATTAAATTTTAACAGATATTCACATAGAAAACAGTTATTTTAAATTGTAATAATTTTTCCACAATATAACTGTATTTTTCTTCAAATAAATGCAGCCATGGTGGGCAGAAAACAATTCTGATTGTGATTATCTAGTTTATCTTAAGCACCTGGCAACCTCCACCTCCACCTCCAACAACCTGGAACCCTAAAATAATTTCTCTTACTATCAGAATAATAAAAACCTGTGCACACCACCATCGATGTGAAACACTTCAGCCTAAGATATTGAGGGATTTTGAAAGGCAAGTGCAACAAAAATTTTTATCCCTGTCATTCAAACTGTAAAGCATGGCGCTAGCAACAGCAAGGTCATGGGTTCGATTCCCAGGGAATGCGTGCAATGATCAAATGCACACCATGAATGCAATGTAATTTGGTTTGCATAAAAGCATCTGCTAAATGCATGAATGTAAACGTAATAATGTCTCAGCATTCACTCGGTCCACATTTCTAGCTCTAGATGTTGCTGTGTTCTGGATCGCCTGGAGGTGTTTGGCTTTCAGCGTCAGCTGGGAAAAACGTAAGAATCACTAAACAAACCGGAGATATCAGAAATGTGTCAATCCAAATGTCTGCTACAAAACTTGAAAGCATAAAACCCAAGATCACACGGTTTCCTGCACAAAATCTTAAACGTAACTGTAATTTAAACTTCAAAAGCCACACATCACATCAGTGCTAAAACACAACACAACGACGCAAACATCATAAATAACATCATGCACCGCTTTGATACCCACATGAAAAGTGTTGCAGACAATGGAAAGGAGAATTGAAAGTAAACACTATATGTAATGAAAATAGCAAAAGCCGACAAAAGAGAGAGCTCTGAACCAAAAAAAAAGGCCTGGTGACACACTAATACATCACAAAATAAATGTTTTTGGCAACACTTCACTTAAAGCCTTTATATATAATGCATTGTAAAAGTATTTTAATGCATTATGCCTTTCAATGCACAAAATAATACATCGCGAGATCTAATGAATAATTGTAATCACAGTTATGAAACATTATAATACCCAGCTATCCGTTGTTACACCTTTAGAACTATATTGCATTACATTTTACCTTTATAAGGCAAAGCATTATATTAGTGTCATGTTTTAATGCATAATACTTTCTAAAGGTGTAACAACGAATAACTAAGTATTATAATGTTTCATAACTATGATTACAATTATTCATGAGATTAAATGCATTAAACTTTTTTTTTTACAATGCATTATATATAAAGGCTTTAAGTAAAGTGTTACCACATTTTTTCGTCTGAAATTAAAATTACGTTATAATATGCACTGAACATGCAGGCGTTTAAACGGTGTGTTATGGGATAATGCTAAAGCTTGACGCATGAAACCGCCTTCACGTCTCTATTTTTCCTTTTTTGTGTGTGTGTCCCTAAAGAGTTCAGGAACTCATTGCTCATTTACTAATATTGAGCATTTCTATGGTTTTATTGATAGTATTATTATGCAGAGTTAATTTTATGTTTGACTGGGCACCTCCAATTAGTCTGTCCCTCAATTCGAGAGGCGATACTTTCAAACAATCCAAAAAGGCTTTTACTTCCAAATAAATATGCATGTGAAGCTAAAACCCAATAATGACAGAAATCATTTTCATAATTGAAACCTATTCCATGCTGCTGGCAAGAATGAGCATTTGCATAATTTAGTCTTATCAATGGCACAGCCGTTTCCATTATCGATGGAGTTGCTTGCATAACTCGAGCGAGTCTTAAAAACTTTAGACTAGTTTTAAATGCAGTGAGTAACTTTTCCATGATTAATATGCTGCTTTTAAAGGAAAACAGGTGGTGGAGCGTTCGTGCTTATTCTTTGGGTAAACAGGACACCAGCATCCATAGAGAAGAATGGGGATAATTACTTGGCTAAATTGGGAAAATGTTACTTAAATCTGAAGAATACACAGGAACAGATGAATTGTGCTCGAGGCTGAAGTGACTCTCGCTCCATTTGCACACCTGACATTAGTTTTAGTTGTCGAATAAAAATGTGAAGTCATTTACATGATGCCTACGGCCTTTTCTAATTAGTTTAGTATTTTGCAACATCATATCTTATAATTCCACCTTGTGAGCATTTAATGGAGCAATGCTGAGCTCTAATTTGCTGAATCTCAGAAAGTACAGCTTGATTTAAATGCGAATTCTCCTCGCTGTGGTCTTTATGAGTTGTGGTCCACTGAGTTTACCCACAATTACTCAAAGACCTCAGTTGATCCGTAAGGTGTCTGTCTTTGTCAGGACTCGAGCTGCATCTGAGCTGTTTTCATGTGATCAGATATGCAGATCTTACAGCACTGAAACTTTGGGTTGATGCCTTCAAAGGCTTCAAAGACACTTGCTGCTCTTTTGAGAAGCAGAGAGGACGATGCCCTTGGCTGGATTTAAAAAAACAAAAAAACAGCAAAACTCTTAAAAGCAGCCTTTCATTTTTTTAAAACAAGACTGCTTATAGGAAAAGTTCAAGTAAAAGTTTAAAATGACATCATTGACTCACCCTCACGTCATCCAAACACGTATGATTTTCCATCTTACACCAAACACAAAAGGAGATGTTTTCACAACTGAGTTGGAATTTCCTTTACATTACCGTCAAGCTCCAAAAATGACAAAAAGCAAGTCATATGGACTACTATTATCAGGGCTTGAAAGTGTGAGCATTTCACTTAAATGTGCAAATAAAAAAATATATAGTTATTATTGAAATATTATCATTGTTTTACATTTTACTGGCTTAATTTATGCTGCTGTTGTCACTGTCAGCAGGGCTCTAGACTGCGACCATTTTTTTTTGAGAATGTGAAATCAGAAAAGCTGTTGGTTTTCTTGGGAAAAAAACATGCAAGCACTGTCACCGGCAGCCAATTTAGTTTTCAATTTCTTTTTGTGTTCATTTTGAAAAGCCTGTTATATTTGCTGTTTGCCTCAAGTTGTGCTACAGAGGATTCGGTAACACTTTACAATAAGGTGTCATTTGTTAACATTAGTTAATGTATTAACTAACATGAACAAACAATGAACAATATATTTATTACAGTGTTTATTAATCTTTGTTAATGGCAGTTAATGAAAATACAGTCGTTCACTGTTAGTTCATGTTAATTCACAGTGCATTAACTAATGCTAACAAGCACAACTTTTGATTTTAATAATGCATTAGTAAATGTAGTAAATGTACAACTAAGATTAATAAATGCTGTAGATGTATTGTTCATGCTTAGTTTATGTTACCTAATACAGTTAACTACTGTTAACTAATGAACCTTATTGTATAGTGTTACTGCATTTTTTTATTTTTTTTTTATTTGATTCCACAGTGTTTGCTAAACTTTCTGTAATTTATTAGTCGATATATAGTACAGCATGTGGTGTATATGCCATGCATCGTCTTATTCGTTTTTGTTAATAAACGCTACCTAGTTTGTCATTGTTCTGTTTTCTTGTTGTTGTGCTTTTCATTAAGAATAATAATGAATCCATGGTTCGAGAAAGTGAAAGCTGTAAAGATGCAAGCACAACAGACAATTATCTTTTCCTGTAAAACGTGACACAAGATGCCCAGCTTAATACTGATGAAAAAGCACGGGTTGAATGTTAATCCCACTTAAGCCAACGACAAGGACTGTGCCCAATTTATAGAAGTGATAGCAGAGAATCTCAGAAAAAAGACGGCTGACAAAATTGCCTCCGCCCACTATCTATCGTTTATGATTGATGGTGATATGGACGACGTCACCAAAGAATGTGAGATTGTCTATGTTCATGTCACTGATAATGGAAGACCTACCACTATCCTAATTGGTCATACTGACATTCAACACACCCATGCAGAAGGTAAGGAGTTTGAGATTTCTGATTTTTGTTACCTTACAACTATAAACTATGATAACGGAAAAACTATTCATCAGCATGCATTGATTAATCCCATTAATAATGCATTAGTAAATGTAGTAAATGTACAACTAAGATTAATAAATGCTGTAGATGTATTGTTCATGCTTAGTTTATGTTACCTAATACAGTTAACTACTGTTAACTAATGAACCTTATTGTATAGTGTTACTGCATTTTTTTATTTTTTTTTTATTTGATTCCACAGTGTTTGCTAAACTTTCTGTAATTTATTAGTCGATATATAGTACAGCATGTGGTGTATATGCCATGCATCGTCTTATTCGTTTTTGTTAATAAACGCTACCTAGTTTGTCATTGTTCTGTTTTCTTGTTGTTGTGCTTTTCATTAAGAATAATAATGAATCCATGGTTCGAGAAAGTGAAAGCTGTAAAGATGCAAGCACAACAGACAATTATCTTTTCCTGTAAAACGTGACACAAGATGCCCAGCTTAATACTGATGAAAAAGCACGGGTTGAATGTTAATCCCACTCAAGCCAACGACAAGGCCTGTGCCCAATTTATAGAAGTGATAGCAGAGAATCGCCGAAAAAAGACGGCTGACAAAATTGCCTCCGCCCACTATCTATCGTTTATGATTGATGGTGATATGGACGACGTCACCAAAGAATGTGAGATTGTCTATGTTCATGTCACTGATAATGGAAGACCTACCACTATCCTAATTGGTCATACTGACATTCAACACACCCATGCAGAAGGTAAGGAGTTTGAGATTTCTGATTTTTGTTACCTTACAACTATAAACTATGATAACGGAAAAACTATTCATCAGCATGCATTGATTAATCCCATGTTGTAGCCAAAAACTGAGAAGGTTCATGAGTCCAGAGCCCTGGTCAGTTAGCTGTCATATGGATCATATTCACATTTTTACTGAATTAACATTTGTTGATCCTCACCATGTTCGAGAAGCATGTGTTGACTTCTGGATTTAATACATTTGTCTATCAGCATTTGCCTTTAGTTTTAAGCTCATATTATGTAGTGGGCTTTGAAAATGAAACAAAGATAAAAGAAAGAGGATTGCTAAAGAGGATTAAACAAATATTTTAAAAATCAATAGATTGTCTTTAATTATATAAAGTTTTTAAGTTGTCGGTTGCTAGTTGAGTTAACTGCAATAAGTTGCCTAATTTTTTTGAGTTAAATCAACTTTTTTTTTTTTTTTAGTGTGGTGTTTTTAGGTTCATGAGTCCAGACCCCTGGTCAGTTAGCTGTCATATGGATCATATTCACATTTTTACTGAATTAACATTTGTTGATCCTCACCATGTTCGAGAAGCATGTGTCGAGAAGCAAGAGGGTTGCTAAAGAGGATTAAACAAATATTTTAAAAATCAATAGATTGTCTTTAATTATATAAAGTTTTTAAGTTGTCGGTTGCTAGTTGAGTTAACTGCAATAAGTTGCCTAATTTTTTTGAGTTAAATCAACTTTTTTTTTTTTTTTTTTAGGTGTTTTTATGCTTCTTTTCAGTCCTGTTGAAGCTTAAAGATTCTGGATTCTTTAAGTTTCTTCAAAATTTGACTTTATGTTCCACAGAGGATAGAAAGTCACACAGGAGTAAAAAGGTGCATCTCATTATATCATCTATGTTTCTTGTTACTCGCCATTTTAAAGGTAGGGTATGTAATTTTTCAAAAACACTTTAGAAAACTGATTCGGGCCGAATAGCAAAACAAACTTGTAGCCAATCAGCAGTAAGGGGCGTGTCTACTCGTGATGTGGAGAGAGAGCTTTCAGTGCATGGGACGGTCACAGCAGGTCATATAATGAATTACTTGATTTTCTGAGAAATAAATCGAAAAGTTATAACACTGCAGGCACTGTATCTGTGGTTCTGTTGCACTCAGGTTTCTCGGTTTTAGTCCAAACTATAGTGTTGGGTGCAAACCGCCATCATTGGAAGCCTTTGTAAACTGGAGAGGAGAGGTCTCGCCCGCTGAAGATCAATTGGAAAGTGTTTGTGGCTCGCAGCGCAGCTGCTGCAAACATAATGACGCTCTGATTGTTTCATCACTAAAGGGTCTGTGACATCAATTAAACGAGATCCTCAAAAGGGCCTGGACTCAGCACAACTTTTGAATCGAAGGGAGGAACGTTTCCTGGCTCGCGCCGCGCCGCGCCACCTCACATCAAGGACGAGGAGGCTTTCACAGCGAGGGAATCGTGACTTTCATCATCTCTTTTGCTCTTATAAATTTTATCAAGCACATGCTTCCATTTCACTCTTTGCCCCCAAGAGTTATTTTGTCAACTTCAAAGGCAGTGCATTGTGGGACATTTGTTTCCAGCACATTTTCCAATCAGTTGAGGGGTAAAATGAGTCTCAGGTCTGTTCTGATGGAACGTGGACTGCACGGAAGAACTGGTGGCAAATGAAAATAATGTAATGAAATTAACAATCATGCTTAGTTAAAACAGAAAATAAATAGGCTTATTATCTTTTAAAATGGAAAAACATATTCTCCCTATGCTGGTGACATCAAAGGCCATGAGTCCAATCAGACTCTATGATATATGATGCAAATTAATTTTCAGTAGAGTTTCTTCTGGCAGAAGCTAATCAAATTAAACAGATCCCAACACTGACAGATTGTTTGACATGGGCTATAAACTATAAACTATTCAAGGTAAATGAAAATTTATAGTTCAAACTTCTGGTCCTGAAGCAAAACTAGGCAAGCTACAATTAACTTTACAATTAATTTTTAAATATAACTATTTAATAAGCAACTTAAAGCAAGCATTTTTCTAATCATTTGTATTATATTATATTTTTTATTTGTGTTTCACATATTACTTTTATTATATTTATTTGTTTATTTATTTTATTAATTACAACATTTGTTTTAACATTAACTGGGAGTAACAGGAATTCAAGTACTTGAATTTCTACAATTAACTTTATAAATAAAGTTTAATAATTGATCATTTGACCATTTCAATCATTTCTATTACACCAGCATTTTATTCATTTTAATTTCTTTCTAAAATTATAATATATATATATATATATATATATATATTCATTTTTTATTAATTACAATTACACTTCAATATAACTTATTTCATTTCTTTACAAATTATTACAATAATCTTAAAATATTACCATATTTAATTTGTAAATATTACATATTACTATACAATATTTAAACCCTATTTAAATCCTAACATTAAATGGGAGCCAACATGAAGTACTTAAAAATTTCTACAATTTCTACAAAAAGCAAAAATCAGCAATTAACTTTACAATTCATTTTGAACATATTTTTGAAAATGCATCATTTTTTAAATATTTTCTATTGTATTATACCAGTATTATATTATTTTTAATAATAGGAAGTACTTAATTTCCCATTTAAACTTCTTGTGCTAAGTTAAGAAATGCTATACAAAAACTTTTATATTTGATTTTTAAATTAAATGTATTATATTTTTAATTATATTATATTATGTTATGTTTTACATATATATTAATTTTATTTTGCATATTCTTTTTTATTATTATTTTTTATTTATTTTATTTTTATTTTTTGCATTAAATGGGATGCCAAAAGGATGTACTTGAACCACCAAAATAATGAAGGAGAAGCATATATCTGCAATAACAGATATTTCCTGTCTGGAACACACATAATTTGCTCAGTAACATTACAGAGGCTGTGTGAGAAAACAGATGCACTGAAACTACATAGTAAATCTCTGAAACACAAATTTACCAAAGCTACTCAGGAAAGAAAGAAAAAGTCCTGTACAAATAGTTCCAGGTATACAAACTGTCCTGTCTGAACAGCTCTAATGTGTTGAGGTAAATGGATGTCCACACACAGACAACTCCAGAGTGCTGTGGACGCAGTGTTATTTTTTATTCAGCAAGAACAGATTTCATTTTTGATATCATGGTCTGTCTTGGTTCTGCGTAGCTTCAGGCTAGTGAGCCAAAAGACTCAATGTCCAAGGAAAGGCCTCTATAAGTCACACAGGATCCAGTCAGACATGCACAAAGAGACTTGACCATATGCCGGTGAGGACAGATTCTTAAGCATTCATGTGTGTTTGTTTACCTTAAAAACATCCTCTGACCAGAAAACACCTTTAGTTCCAAGGGCCTCGTTCACACTGAAAGTGTTGGGAGTAACAACACAGTCAGTCACCTAAATTATCCTTCATTCCTGATACTGTGATACAATAAATGTCTCTGAAAAATAAAAGTTAAGGAAATAAACATAATGATAATCATAATACTCCATTGCAATTTTTATAATGAATATGCCTTTTTCTAGTTATGCCAAGCTTTGTGAGAAAAAAAATAAAAACCTTATCCAGTAAATCACAAATTTTCACCAGTCATTCACATAATTACTGAAGTTTTATTTAAGTATAATTAAGATACTATATTGTTTTTATTAAGTTTAATTTTTGTTAAAGTTTTAGTTATCTTGTTATCTTTTGTGATCTTGTCATTTTTGTTTTTGTCTATATAATTGATTCATTTTATTTACATTTTATTTTGTTATTTTAGTACGTCAAATACTAAAGTACAACAAGTGTTGACAAGTGTTTCCATGGCAACTAGCTGAAATAAGCTTTTTAATATTTCATTTATTGCAAGTAACACATTTTTTAGGGATTTAGTTTTAGTTAATAATAATAAACCTGTCTGAAACTGATTAAACAAAAAATCGGCAAGCTTAAAATCAATAAGATTAAATTATCATTTACAATTAATTGACAACTGATTAATCATGAACATTCCAATACAAAAAAAAAAAAAAAAAAAAGAAACTTCTGAAAACTTGCTGAACAAATCTTTTCTAAACATCAACATTTAATAATTAAATAAAAGACTAAAAACTACCATGAAAAAGTATTTAGTAACAATTCTACTTTTTAATGGTGTGTTTTGGAGCTTGACACTTATTGTCTTTATCAGGTCTTTATAATTTAATATCATGTTTATCTTAAATGTAAAGAAAAATAACAATATACAGGTTTGGGATCACACAAGGGTGACAGAGGTTTCATTTTTTTGTTGAATTCCTCCCATAAGCAGACATGTGACGGGCACAGCACAAACGTGTCCGTAAACTGTTTACATCCCCAATCGTGATATAGCAGCTTTTGAAATCTGGCACGGACACGGTGGATGACATCGCTGCAGAGTTTCCCCCAAAGCACGCAACAAAAGAGGAGCCGAGCGTTTCTGTGTGAACTAATCCCGATGATTGACACTCTGTTTACCTGCAACCCTTTAGAGCCTAGAAAGGGAATAGATCACCTGTCAGCTCTTTCCTTATCTAGGCCTTTTTCCACTAGTCTGCTATTTTCTGCAACCACCTGCCAAAAACATGCACTCGCAAACAATCAATCTCACGTATTGCTTACTCGACGCCCGCACTTTACCTTCTTCTATTTCAATGACACATTGCGAATCTACAGAAACATTTGCTCTAGGAGGAGGACTCTCCGTCTCACACACTCATCCGTGATGGTTCTGAAACAACATCTGACGCTCACCCAGGCTGAGGGAAGACAAACACGCCTCGAAGCAGCAGGGCTCCCAAGGCTCTGCTGGAGAACAGGTAAACTCACTGCAGATGACTGCAAGCTCTGGAAATTGAAACATCTCACTTACTCTTAATTTTCTTTACACAGATATCAGAGCACTGCAAGAGGCCATAGTGTTTTCTGTCCGTAACAATTTACGAAGCGAGCAAAACTGCACTCGTATTCTCACAGATGTTTAGTTGCTGTTTGTTACTGCAGACACATATTAGACTGAAAAAAAAAATTGGCATAGAAACAATTTTCACTCAGAAATTGAGTGTAAATTTCACATTATTATAAAGAAACGGCAAGTAACACATTGAATTAACGTGAAATTTTGAAGTAGAAAGACTAAAATATTTTCTTATAGAATGTCTTAATCTATCTGTTTTATTTACAGCTTCAAAAAACATTTGACAGTGTAATTTCTTGTTAAACATACTCTTTATTTATTTTATACATACAAAACTTTCTTTTTTTACAGAAAAACTTGTAAAACATTCCAATTTACTTTTTATTTACAACTTTGAAGAATATTTTTATATTCTATTTTCTTGTAAAATGTACTCGAGCGATCTTTATTTACAACTTCAAAGAATAATTTTTACAGTGTTTTTTCTTGTAAAATGTTCCAATTTTCTGTTTTATTTACAACTTTAAAAAATATATTTTTTACAGTGTATAACACAATTAAATCTTTATTTACAACTTCAAAAATTAATTTAATACAATGTATTTTCTTGTAAAACATACTCCAATAATTTTTGCTTAATTTACAACTTCAAAAAAAATTTGAAAAACTTCTAAGAAATATTTTTTACACTGTATTTTCTTGTAAAACATACTCCAATATTCTTTGGGGGTGTTTTTACAACTTAAAACAATTTTTTTACAGTGTATTTTCTTGTAAAAAGCACTCCAATAATATTTGCTTTATGTACAACTTCGAAAAATAATTTATTACACTGTATTTTCTTGTAAAACGTACTACAATCTGTTTTATTTACAACTTTGGGGGGGGGGGGGGGGAAATAATCATTGTTAATTACAGCTTTGAAAAAAGAAATTCGTGTATTTTCTTGTAACACTCCAATAATCCATTTTATTCACAAGTTCAGTTTACAGTCTTATTTTCTTGTAAAACATACTCTTTTTTTATTTACAACTTTGAAAAATCATTTTTTAAAAGTGTACTATTGCTCATAAGGTTTGTGGTTTGAACTAACCTCTAACCATAAGTATTACACGTAAGATTTTCCACTTCTATATTATAGATATTAGCATTATCACAGCGTAGCTATACTTTAAACATTAAATAACGTCAATGGAGTGCATAGCAGCGGGGAGCTAACGATTGCCATGAGCCTTTGATAATTGCTTTACTGTCCATGAAAATTGGACATAATTAACAGACAAGGCCCGAGATGATTGGAAACAAGATCAACGGAGGCCTCAGGTTGAGACGGTATTATCACGCACTCGAGCATGAAACAAAGGCGCTAATTGTTCTTTAAAAAATAAAAGGAAACATTTTCAAAGCATTAAAGGGCAAATCTAGAGCTCAGATCTGAGGACGGAGAAACCGACACGCATACAGATTCGCTCCAAAATGATATTCGGCATTTTCCATATTGAGGGATTTCGTGCTGAACGTTGCATACACACAACGCTTAATTGCTTTTGCAAAACAACTGGGGATTGAAATCCCACATCATTATTCCTCCTACAGATGGAAAAAAACAGTTGACACCGGCATTGTTGGAATGTATTCAATAGTCACTTGCGGTTGGATTTCTACAGACTGCAAATTTGCAATTTAGTACGAGCCTCACCAGCGACCCTGAAGATAGCGAAGCGACATAATCGCTCAATGAACGTGTAAAGCCTCGGTCAGCAAACGCAACGCTCGGGCTTACTGAGCATTATGGACAAATTCGCCAATGTCATGTTTCTTGTCTTGTATGCTTCCAAAGCTAATTAAAACGCACCGCCACGGGAGACCGTGCAGAAATATTTGCGCCCTGCAAACGACATGCGACATTAGTCTCAGAGCAATTTCTCAAATCCCACTCATCAATCAAGCTGAACACGAGACTGATGGGACGATGATGTCACACTTAGAGATGCGCACGACTACACACGCTTCCCAAATCAACTGCGAAGCTCTGTTTAATTAAGCTTGTTTGGGGTCGTGTCTGCCAGACATCGATCAGACGCGTTTCTTAAGGGATGTTCACATAAGATGTGCTTCTGCATTCACAAACAGCTGATGGAGCCCTTCATGAATGCAAGAATGCAAACACATTCAAGACCAACATATACTGTGATTTCATCAACTTCTCAGAGACTGTTTTAGTGTGACAGACTACAGTTACTGTTAGCATGTCAAGCAGAGCATGCTAAAAAAGTCTTCTAAATATATACATATTTATGTATAACTCATACAGATATATTTGTAATTTACACAAAATTTTTTGTAATATTTAACAAATACTCCGTAACACCCCTCAATCAACAAGCCAACTATGAGGGTCTATGGACCCTTCCCCCGAAATGCGGCTAATGCCTCAAAAAGGCAAGCAATGGCAAGCAATGCTGATAACACTGGTTTTATTGCCCAAAGGAATGCGGGCAGAGCAACACTCACTCATTTTGCTAATAGGAAAAACACATAATGCCCAGAGAAATGGACTGTTCTCTAATTAATTCATAGACAAACCTTTCTTATTTTCAAAGCATTAAAGGGCAAATCTAGAGCTCAGATCTGAGGACGGAGAAACCGACACGCATACAGATTCGCTCCAAAATGATATTCGGCATTTTCCATATTGAGGGATTTCGTGCTGAACGTTGCATACACACAACGCTTAATTGCTTTTGCAAAACAACTGGGGATTGAAATCCCACATCATTATTCCTCCTACAGATGGAAAAAAACAGTTGACACCGGCATTGTTGGAATGTATTCAATAGTCACTTGCGGTTGGATTTCTACAGACTGCAAATTTGCAATTTAGTACGAGCCTCACCAGCGACCCTGAAGATAGCGAAGCGACATAATCGCTCAATGAACGTGTAACGCCTCGGTCAGCAAACGCAACGCTCGGGCTTACTGAGCATTATGGACAAATTCGCCAATGTCATGTTTCTTGTCTTGTATGCTTCCAAAGCTAATTAAAACGCACCGCCACGGGAGACCGTGCAGAAATATTTGCGCCCTGCAAACGACATGCGACATTAGTCTCAGAGCAATTTCTCAAATCCCACTCATCAATCAAGCTGAACACGAGACTGATGGGACGATGATGTCACACTTAGAGATGCGCACGACTACACACGCTTCCCAAATCAACTGCGAAGCTCTGTTTAATTAAGCTTGTTTGGGGTCGTGTCTGCCAGACATCGATCAGACGCGTTTCTTAAGGGATGTTCACATAAGATGTGCTTCTGCATTCACAAACAGCTGATGGAGCCCTTTATGAATGCAAGAATGCATTAAGCAAACACATACAAAACCGTCAACCATCAAATACTGTGATTTGATCAACTTCTCAGCGACGGTTTTAGCATGGCAGACTACAGTTACTGTCAGCACGTCAAGCACAGCATGCTAAAAAAAAGTCTCTAAATATATACATATTTATTTATAATTCATACAGATAAACAAGAAATTATGCACATATAAAACTATCATACAAACTGATTTAAAAAAATGTTGACACATTGCTTTGGAATCATGAGGGGAAAGAGCTTTATAAAGAAATCTGAACTGAAAGTGTTTCTATTTATGATTAAGTCCAAACATTACACTGACATTACAAGCATTATTAAAAAAAAATAGAATGTTTTACAAGACAATTCTGATTTTTCTACATCGAAATTCATGTTTTATTAAATGTGTTCTTTCCTTTGTAAATGTTTGTGAAATTTACTACCAATTTCTGAGTGAAATTTCTTCATCTCAGGCTGCAAAGCAACAAAATGTGATTATTTTAAAGGGGGGTGATTCTTTTCTATACCCACTGTATATTTTTAGATAATATTTTCATAATTTGTTTTGGCATTAGTACTGTGACAATATAAATGACTAGTTTTTAATTTAGGCAAGGGTTATATATGTATATGAGTGATTCTATAATTGCAGGTACATTTGGTGTCCGAAGTCATTATTTTTTTTCTGCTTTTTTCAAATGGTTATATTTTTAACTATTTTAATACTGTGTTACTCATTGTTATGAATTACAAGATGTTACAGTCCATAACAATATAATATTTTTTTGCAAAAAGTGTCTTAAATAGATGAAAATCATGATTTCTTGTTGTCCGAATTAGTCAGTGCATTTTTTCCATCATG
>NW_015648158.1:127777-173810 GCF_001515625.1 Sinocyclocheilus rhinocerous
CTATTGTAATACTGTGTTACTCATTGTTATGAATTACAAGATGTTACAGTCCATAACAATATAATATTTTTTTGCAAAAAGTGTCTTAAATAGATGAAAATCATGATTTCTTGTTGTCCGAATTAGTATTCGGACAACAAGAATTTTTTTCAAATAGCATTTTTTCCATCATGTATCATTGTGTAATCAAAATATTTTATTGTACTTTTCTTTTTTAAAAAGAGCGTCCCTCACAAGTGTCATTATATATGTTTTTATATAGATAGATAGACAGATAGATATCTCTATTACACACACACACACACACACACACACAAGCGCCTGATCTAGTCGACTATCCTGACCCATCCTTAGTGTCACAGTCATATCATGTAGCACAGCAATCTGTTAAAGCAGGAATATAACTAAATGATTAATATTTGAGATCATTCTCGGATACAACGGGCTTCATAAGGATGTATGTCACCGAGGTCAACATGAAGAATTACATTTCAAATTAGAAATGTGCATGACTTTCAAACGACGTGCAGCGATTTGCTGGTCGATCTATAATAACTTCATGCCTCGGCTGATAATGAAATTATTCATGTTTTAGAAGGATTTCTCCAATCCAGATTGGCCTGAAATCTAATTATGCGTTTGCACAGTGGATTTTTCATGAGAAAAAAGACAATGAGAAGTTAATAATGTACTACCAACTGTTCTGTTAAACAGACCAAAACTATGCCAGTATATGCAAAACGTTGTGTGGCGTTAGACCTGCAAAGGTCAAAGCCTTTAGGATACAAAATACAGTCTCTCCAACTCCTCCATGAAAGATTTTACAGCAGATCGATGATCCCAGAGGCCTCGTATCACAGGAGAGCTTACTGAAGCCTTTTTATATTTAATGGCTTTGGTCTGTATTCTGTTCAGTGCGGTTTCTGTTTTGGGATTAGGCTAAAACTAATTTGCACCAAAGGCATGCAGTTTATTGCTAACATTACTATAATTTAAGTAATTATACTGAAATATTGTTTTTGAAACACACATCTGGGGAAAAAAAACAGCAGTGTTGCATTACAGAAGTAAAATGGGCTGCATTTAGCCATTTTCAGGTTTATGTTTCAAATGTAAAAAGCTATAATTGTTTGAGGCCTCTATATGTTCAGTGCTGTACTAAACAGAACAGTCTTCAGTGTCTGAATCTGTTTACCTCAAAGAGGAAATAACAAATGATCACCTCTCCACAATGTAAGTCGTTTCAAAAAAGGCCCTTGTTTTGGTTTCATCTCATGCATTTTGACTGACAGCCTCTAAACACTCGGTTCTCCTTGAGCGTCCATTCTCCACACGTAATTACCCATAATCACTTGTACATCCTGAAGAGGATTTGCTTCAGTGAAAGGCTTCGAGAGCCAGGGACAAATGCAGGCCTCTCTCCACTTTAAGTGGCAAAATCAGAGGGGAAAAAAAGAAAATCAATGTGGTCAACAGCTCGATGGGTCGGAGACAGATAGACCTTCATCTGAGCACGCCTTTCATCCTTCTCTATGTGTAACATTGCGACACTTACTTTTTCTTTTGCAAGACCTTCATCCACAATTATTCCTCCAGTGCTCTCTTTATTTTCACTGCCCTTTTAAAGCATTTAGTTGGAGTGTAACTTCACAATTTATTACCGCTGCCAAGAAAATATTTCATATCCAAATATGCAATAAACACTGTTATCATTAATAGTCCTATTCAGCACAAGAATTCAAACGGAGACAGTCGCACGCTGCTCACCGAATGCATGTTTTCTTAGAGCAATACATTAAATGCATGAAATATCAGTGATTTTGTGTGTAGACTGCAAATGAAGATCCATAAGATCAATGTTACGCTGACATATCATAGTCCATGATAATAATTGAAAATATATATCCATTTCATTGAATGGTCAATCATGTTGGCCAACAATAAAGATTTTATTTTGCCCGGACAATATTTTTACTGACTTCAACAAAAAATAAATTAGATTTTAATCATATTTATGCATGCATTTGTTATATGCATTTTTCTGGATTTAAAAAACAAAAAAACAATATTATTATTACAATTAAAAAAATTATATTTTCGTGATACATGATTTGTCAATTTGAATAAGGACTGGAAATTCTATGGCTATAATGTAATACATGTGGATATGAATGAATTCATAGCTTTCATTCTGCTGAAAAATTATACACTGTAAAAAAACATATGTGACATTTACAGTAAAATCCCGTCAGCTGTGGTTGCCAGAACTTCACTGTAAAAAATATGGTAGCAACATTTTAGGTTTTACAGACTTAACTTAAATTCACAATAAAATACTGTATTTCATTAACTGATGTAATGTTAATAAACCAACATATTGAAGTACTAATATCTGTTTTGAACCAGTTAACAGGTTTTTACTGTAGCATTTTTACAGTCTTTTACCGTTTAAATCACAATAATTTTTTACAGTGTAGCATGTAGTGCAAAACATTATATTAGCCTATATTGTTCAACCTGTTTTAACATGCTTCCAGGATATGACAAATCATAAGTGCAATTTGACAAAACCTCATCTATGTCAGCCAGAATCACAATAATTTGAAATCAGTTGTTCAGATGATAAAACAAATGTACATGCATCAACAAGAGCAAGTTCAAGTTCGACAGGTGAAGTGAAATGTTCATGAACTTGCTAGTTGACCAGCTTCACCAGCCTAGTCTAGTCTTGGAAAAAAGCCAAACCAGCACTAACCAGCGATGAAATTCATGCTGCTCTAATCTAGTCTGTACACTATCAGTATCAGAGATGAGAAAATCCAGACAAATGAAGAGAGAAAATGATCATTGATGAGTGTCTGTGCAAAGATCCAAATGAAAGAATATTTACAAGACATTTATGAGAAGGAAAAAATTTATTATTAACACCCACTTCACTCCTGTTACAAAGCCCAAAACTCACATTCAGAAAGCTAAATCAAGAACAAACTTCAAAACTAATTAGTAAACAAATATTATATTTCAGCAAACCACTAATGTCATCAAGATATATTCATCTTGTCATTTAGTATGTTAGCACAAAATCAAAGCAGATGAACAGGACTCGTTAACGCAATACCAGCAAAAACCTACATAAATGATGAATATTTTCATTTAATGTTACAAAAAGCCCAGATTTGATGTATAATATAAATATACACTTACACAGTAACTAGATATAGATTATATATATGGATATAGACATTCTACATTAATAGGATTAAAAAAAGACCGAACCATATTTATTTGAACCAATAATCATTTCAAAATGCACATGGGCTGTAATTACACTACAGCTTTAACACACTTGGTTTAACCGCTCAGATGCAACTATATAGGCCAATATACAAGACATAATTATCCATTTCTATGTGATTACGTACAAGGATATGGTTTAATGCTGCTTTTTGTAACCATAATAAAATACCTGCTTCAGTTTCATTTGAAAATAGCGATTTTCTATTAAATCCTAATACCTGCTCCAAACTTTAGATTTAGCACAAGCACGTGCACAACAGTTATTTATCTGGAAAGTAAAGTCATGTAACTCATTTAAAGGTCCAATGAACAAAACACGAAACACTCCACAGACCCATTTAAACATGATTCCTCATGGGGCAGCTTTTTAATGGCAGCACAGCTTCGTGTGAAAACTGAATTATGCATTCAGACTAAAGATCTCTGTGCTACTTTTAAGGGTTGCCTTATGGAGAAAAGCCCCGAGGACAGTTTTTCTGCATGCTTACCGCCTTGGGTAAATGTAAAAACACATAAAACTCAAGTGTGTGGGGTTTTTTTTATGCTAAAACGCTTTGCTGTGTCTCAGATTCCAAACAGCTGATAAAAACATGACAATAATCCACAAGTAATCCACACCACTCCAGTCCATTAACTAACGTCTTGTGAAGCCAAAAGATGTTTCTAAGAAACAAATCTATCATTAAGGCGTTTTAACTTTAAATCGTCTCTTCTGGCTAAAATACCATAGTCCATAATCCATAATAACGCTTCCTCCAGTGATAAAGTCCATCTCCTGTTGTCTCTCACATCAAAATCCAGCCACATATTTGTTTAGAGCTGTTTTGGACTGTAAACGGTGCTTGATCTGTGCAGATTTCTCTCCTGATTCAAACCACTGGAGGAAGCGTTATTATGGATTATGGACTCGTATTTTAGCCAGAAGTGATGGTTTAAAGTTAAAGGGATATTTCACGAAAACGAGGATTTGTAAAGAAAAATGTCGGAGGATTTCCATACAAACCAAGAGGAGACAGGTTTTCCTTTGCTAAACAAAGGAAACCTTGCTTCCTTTGCTCCTGTAAACAAAACTTATAATATTCTCACCAGAGCTTTATGCTACGCCAGATCATCCGCTGGACGCCACTCTCTCGTGTACACGTGTACCAGTGAGCGGAAGCTAGAGATCACAGTTAATAAGGTTTTAAATATTGATATATTTAAGGTCCCCCTTTTTATGATGGCTTTGTGCAGTTTATTGGACTTCTGTTGGACTATTGAATATCACCCATTCACTGCCATTATAAAGCTTGGAAGAGCCAGGACATTTTTAAATATAGCTCCGATTGGATTCGGCTGAAAGAAGGAAGTCATATACACCTAGGATGGCTTGAGGGTGAGTAAATTATGGGTTAATTTTAAAACTATATCTTTTTAAAAATCTTAATAAGGGTTTCTTTTCCCCCAAACACACAGCTTTTGTCTTCTCCAGATGTTAACTGATGGACTGGAGTGGTGTGGATTACTTGTGGATTATTGTGATGTTTTTATCAGATGTTTGGACTCTCATTCTGACGGCACCCATTCACTGCAGAGCATCCATTGCTGAGACACTGATGCAATGCTACATTTCTCCAAATCTGATGAAGAAACAAACTCATCCTAATCTTGGATGGCCTGAGAGTAAGTGAATGTTCAGCAAGATTACATTTTTAGGTAAACTATTCCTTTAACAATCTATGACCCATAAACTGCAACCATCCATCACTGTAATAGAGAATAAAGCCTCAAACATATTAGTTAGAAATCAATAAAGGAATTATAGCTTTACAATGTGACCTAATGGCATTTCTCAGCTGGAAAGTCCAGATCCAAATAATGACGAATGGTTATACAATGAAGAAACAGGAATAGGTTACTTTAATGAAAGATCTTCCCATCATAGCTCACGTTTTATTCTTTAATATCAAACCAATAGTTAAGTTTCTTTCATGCTGTCATCAGCACTCTTACGAACGCCCTCTGCAGCATTTCCCATGGTGCATTTAAAAACCAAATGTGGCATCTCTGGAAAAGAGTTGCTGTAATCCGAAGCGCTTTACTGAAACAGTGACGGTAACATGGCGAGTGACAGCAGCCCTGCATATTTGATGCTTTATCTCTCCTGATGGCCCACTTTTCATTTCACTCTTTTAAAAGTACTTAACCTGAGAATTTCACTTAGCCATGCATTTCAAGTGATGCCAAAGAATGCATGCATTTCAGACACATTCTATTTATTTGCTCTCAAATAAAGCTGAATAATAAAGGAAGAATATGCATTGAAAAAAAATTAACTATTTTTGTGCAAAAGGAAGTGAGGATACGTGATTCCAAATGAACACTATAAATCTATTTCTCTTTTTCAGGTAGTAGGTAATGAGTTGCTGGGGTTTTTGAATAAATGAAAATGAACAAAGCAAAATAAAAAGCCATATTGCGCTTCCTTTGCCAGTTTTTAATAGCAGGGTTTCACAAATTCAATCTTCCTCATAGCTGAATAAGAAACAAATGCAAAACAGAGCTCCTCATGCACACCGGTTTCTCTAAGCCCAAAAAAGCAGAAGGATTATTTCCTCATATTGCCTTGTCGGGTTTAGGTACAGCAATAAGATGTTTTGCTCCTCGGGAAATAAACAGACATCAGCTTAAACAGTCTGAACATATACACTGGATGCAAAAAAGTTAAGCTACACTTAAAATGTATGCACTTCATTACATGACAAAATATCAAAGAAAGTGCACTCAAATGCTTCACTTCATATATAGGGGTGTAATGATAGTCAAACCGAACCGAAAAACCGCGATACACCTCCCACGGTACGTACCGCAAACATTTATGCACTATATAGCATGTAGGCTGAATCCCAACAGATTATCAGAGCAGATCAGTCATTTTAAAACTTTCTGTGAGACTGAATTTCACAAACAGTGTGAGTGATTGGGATTGAGTGGTACCACATCTTCTCCCACTCTCTCGAAATGCACAAATGGCCATAATATCCACGTTGAGTTTGCTCTGCAAGCGAGCTGCACGCTGCAATACAAGACTAGCGTTTCAAGTCCAAATACCGATTTAAACAATTAGAAAGTGAAGTTAAAAGTGAATCTAGTGTTGTTTAGCATCTGTAGCAAACAGAACTGAACCGTGGCTCCAAAACCGTGATATGAAACGAACCGTGGCAATGGTATTTTGTTAGACCCCTTATACATATTGTATTTTTTCCATCTAATGGAAAATCCCTTCCATACATACAGTACGAAAATCTATTTTTGAGTATAAAGGGAACTCTGCGCAAATCCATCAGAGAAGTTTTACTAGAGATTATCAAGAGGCAATGCTTCAGAGAAGAATGTACCGAATGTACGTTTTGATGTTTCTCACATCCAACCAGACTTGTTCTCTTCTGATACTCTCAGATCTGAATCAAGGGCTTTTCTGGCTCCTTTTCACAGGAACGTCAGAGTCAGAGATCCGTGGTCATTACTGCTCAGTCCATGAGTCCCTCTTATAATGGAAAAGTGAATTCAAAACTGTCTAAGAGTGCAACCTCCTCCTGAGAAATCATTTTAGAAGTCCTACATTGCAGTTAGGGGCAGTACTGTACAATGTTTCTGTACTTTTTATGAAGCATTAATGACTTGGTTTACTGCTCTGGATATGCAAAAACATGTATAACCTCAGGCAAGTTGTTTTTGAGAGTTTTTGCTTCGACTGAGATCTAAATGATTTCCCAAATATAGCTCTGGTGTTTGCTAAGGCAACTTCGGCATGTAACTCATCTTGAAATGCTTGAATGATTCATCAAAGCATGTGTCTTGTTAAGGAAAAGTATGCTGATACTTTAAGTGATCAGTGATCAGACTAGTTTTTCCTCAACCGGCAGACGATAAAACACACAAAATCCCAGTCTGGAAGCCAATCTAGGTTTTATAAAAGTAGGCTGTATTGAAGCACTCTCTAGTGCGCATGTGTCATTTACTGGCACCTGGCTGAAAGCATGAAATAAATAAACCATTTATCATTACAATGACGACTGTAAATAACGTAAATAAATAACGTATGACACAGTCGCCCAAAGTGTGGTCACGTGACCTGCAATCGCGTGGCCTTTTAGCCTGTTATGAATTCACATAACCGTTCCTGGATGGTTTTGTCAGCTACTTACAAAACCATTTTTACCCTGACAGTTTCACCCCAATTCACACATTCAAGGAGGCAATTCCAACGACCATTACGAGTTTCATGCGGTCTGAATGGGTTCAACACAGGGTCTCCCTACAAACATATATTACACATCATGAACTCTCTCGGATGACTAGAGAAACGCCTTAAAAAGAAATGGAAAACCTTGGTGCTTATGAAAAACATTTCCTAGTTTGGATGGGCGATATTTTTAAGATGACAAACGGTCGTTTTGGTGAGCAGATAATCCAGGTGACAAGTGCACAGCGTTTGCATACTAATCAGAGCACGCTATACTGAAGAACTCTGTACTCGCTCCTGATTGGTCAGCACGTGACAACTCTCATTCCTCATTGGCTGTTTAGACTGTCCATCACAAATATTCAAGTTGATTCTCATTATATGTGACCCTGGACCACAAAACCAGACTTAAGTGTCAATGTGCCATGTGAAAGCTGAATAAATGAGCTTTCCATTGCTGTATGGTTTGTTAGGATAGGACAATATTTGGCCGAGATACAACTATTTGAAAATCTGGAATCTGAGGGTGCAAAACAATCTAAATATTGAGAAAATCGCCTTTCTTGCAGGTGCATAAACAGTGATCATTCAACACAAAATATCACGCTTCACAGTTTGAGTACCCATCAGTTGTGGAAAACAATAATTCTGTGGTTTTTGTTATGAACGTCTTGCGTAGAACCGCATTAGTATCGTAAAGCATACGGCACTGCTGAAATTAATAACGTGCAGATGAAGTCATTATAAGTTATAGGTGCATTAAGTGGTCTAATGATGACAAAGACAGTGAGTAGCATGAAATTTTGTGAAGTGAAGGATAATTTTGCGAATCGGCAGCGAGAGGAGAATTGATGGATGTGAGCAGCCTCAGCCTACTATATCTCACTGCTGCTTCTGTTCAAGAACCGTGGGACACCTCGAGTGCTGACAGTAACCAGGCCAAATTGGCTCCGGAACGCAGCTTGGGTTCCACCATCGGTGAGGGGGGTCTTAGAAATGGCTATATATCTGGGTTGGGGGTCGGCAGGTCTTGTACGCTGGAGACAAGCGGCTCAAATGCGGCTGCATCATTACCAGCTTGAAAACAGAGCAAGACCAGCTTGATGAGAACCTGCCGTGAAACCTGATAGAAGGACTAGAGATGATTGTTTGGCCCAGGGAATTATTATAGTTAACACATCTAAAAACCGTAAAAAATGTCATTACTTGAAATAAATGTTGACTGGAATAAAATAAAATATTGAAAAAGGCACTATTTCTCATTTTCATTTAGTTGGATGTACTAAAATAACTAAAACTGAAATTAAAATGAATTAAAAATTGAATACTTTTCCATTCCTATACAGCAGAAAATGACTAAACGAGGTTTTATAATGATGATAAAACAAGGGTTTTTCCACCTTAATATTTCCAGTCTGCCAATTTAATCCCAGTTTCATGCAGTCAGTGCAGAACAGAAATGGATCTCGCTGTCTGATCAACGGGTGACTGCAAGCATTATGAAAATGAGTAAAAATGATTGGTGCTCAGACCCTTTCGCTTTAACAAACACACCAGCCGGAGCTTTAAAAGGCGTGTTATGTGAAATCTCTTCCAGGATTAGACTCAACTCTATTCCTCAGAGATAAATAAAGGATTGTGGAACTGCATATTGGGGAATTATGATGTTTTTTTGAGGATTGTTTTTCTCTTGAGACCTGTGACAGTACTGCAAATGCTAAAACACCTCACTGCTTATATCATTTGTCTCGATTGAATGCTTTGTAATATATTTCATCGCGTGTTCTTTTTGAATATAGAGGAGTCTGAGGCTAGACGGCATGAATATTTTTCATAAATGTCAAAACAATGGTCCAACAATTGTTTTTTGTCCTATAATTGAATAAATTCAATCTAAACAGAAAAGTAAACAAAAAAAACCAACAACAACTAAATTACTAAAACTAAAATATAAATATTAGAATTTTTATCAAATATCAAATTGAAAGATTGTACATAATTGTCATTTTTATCAATTATTTTGTTTGCAAAAATAATACTGTTAAATTATTGTATATAATTAATTGAAATGCTTTTGGGTTTGCCATAAAAAAAAAATGTGCAATTGTTTTTTGGGTTTTTTTTAAGCCTGTATTTGGCCATATAATAGCATATTCTGATTGTGACAATACGTTCTAATATAAAACTTGAAGTTTTTCTTGTGCAATAAGGTGGACATGTTTTTTCTAGTTAAGGTTTGTGAGTAAATGTGAGAAACATTTACTAAAATAAACAGTGTGCCAACTCCAAATGTAAAAGCTTCTTTTAACCGCAGTCTATGTCATTGTGATGTGAGAGTTTAGATATTCGCTCGTTCCTGTGTGAACTGCTCGGGAGGCAAGTTGCAAACAATCGGAAAATAAGTTGGCTTCAGAAGCGAACAGGATAACAATCCCACTCCTCTACGTTACTCGTTTAAACGCCCCTACGGGACGAGTGCAGAGATGCTGCTGAAGTGGGAGCGGTTTGATGATATATTGTGTTTGTTTCTGCGTGTGTGTGGTGGAGAGAAAGAAAGAGGACTGGGCGCTGAAGGCATGTCTCTTTGCAGGAAAATTAAGTGTCTGTGCAGCGCCTTAGACATCCACACTACCCACCCTACATAATTTGGTGTCAGGCCCTCTGCTCATTAATTTTACTGCAGCGTTTCCAGAAGGCCTCTGGAGCGATGCGTGTGGGGTAGACAGTCCTGCTCCTGCCATAAAAACGCAACCATGCCAGGCAAATACATGCTTGAAAATACAGCGAGCCGTCGGCAAACACACAGGGTCGCCTGTAAATATGTATCTGATGGCGCTTTTGCTTTATTTCTGTCCTAGAGAGTGAGGACTGTCACAGTATATGTGATCTTCTAATAAAAATAGTCTGCAAAAATAAAAATAAAATTGCACAAACTGACTGATGCTTGTACCAACAAATACAGCCACAAATACAAACGGTGTTGTTATTACTGGTGACTAAAATTAAAACTAATACAAATGATTTCCAATAATTGAAATAAAGCTGAAGTGAAATAAAATGTAAATATTCTATGAACAACTTAAACTTGAAAAGCTTAAGCAAAAACTAGCCTGAAAGTTTGAAGTAATTTTGAAGTTTGAAAGGATAGATGGGTTGCCCGGGTGTTCTGGATGGTTGCTAAGGTGTTACTGTGCGGTTGCTAGGGTGTTCTGGATGGTTGCTAAGGTGTTACTGCTAGGGTGTTCTGGATGGTTGCTAAGGTGTTACTGTGCGGTTGCTAGGGTGTTCTGGATGGTTGCTAAGGTGTTATTGCTAAGGTGTTACTGTGCAGTTGCTAGGGTGTTCTGGATGGTTGCTAAGGTGTTACTGTGCGGTTGCTAGGGTGTTCTGGATAGTTGCAAAGTGGTTATAGTGTTGCTATGTGGTTGCTAGGGTTTTCTGGGTGGTTGCTATGCGTTTGAAAATAAGTTGAATACAAAAAATGACTAAAATAGAAATATAAATAAATTAAGTATAAATAGACATTTTACAAATAACTGAAAGATTGTATCTAATTGATACTTTTATTTATTATTTTATTCATTTTATTTGTATTGATCTATTTGTATATTTTTTTATATTATTGTAAAATATTATTGTTAAGATTATTGTATGCAATTCATTGAATTATTATTGCTATTAAGAATATTATAAATCTTTTGAATTTACCAAGAATGTATAGCCTTTGTTGCTAATATGACATAAAATGAAAAATAAATAAATAAACTAACTAAAATTAAAATGAAAACTGAAAATATAAAAATAAAAGCGAATAAATACCATAATCTATACATACTACTAAAATATCTCTGGGTGGCAAGTTTGTTGAATTACTAGTTTTATGGTTTTAACTGCATGTCCAGATTCATGACTTTTAAAAGAACAGACATTAGGCTTTAATTGCCCTTCAAAAAAGAAACTGCAGTAAGGCAGCGTGGGTCATATTAAGCTTTGACCTTTAATTTTATGTGTTTAATTTTAGTTTAACTACAAAATGGCACAGCATGTACCACTCTGAACAAAATCTGCACAAAGCGCCTTGAATTTTGGTCGTCATTTAGAGAAGCACATATAGAGGAGAGTTTTTAAATGACCGTTTCTGAAAGGGCAGAGACGGGAGGTTTGTGAAAGATGGTAAACTGAAGTCAGACGTCTTTGCTTGGGCTCATGCAAAACAAAAAAAGAGACCAGGTGATTGTCAGAGCATTATTTAGTAGTTTAATTTGTGCAGCGTAAACAATAGCCAATGAAACGCCTTCTGCTCATTCATTACTTAATGACAGTATCCATATCTGTGCTGCACTCTTGTAAGATGATCTGTCAGACATTGTTTCATGTATAAACCTATAAAAGATCAGTTTGGGATAAAGCAAGCTAAATGATATATTTAAGTTTGTCAACCAGTAAGTCAAATTGATGGGTTGATATATCATATAAACTCAGTATAGTAATTGTTATCTTGATGTAATTGCCATGAAGCATATTTGACTTTTTCATGTATATTTTAAGTAGTTTGAACTGGAAAAACATACAGAACACACCATTAGCTAATCAGATAAAGGAGACTGTGGAGATGTGATGCAAAGTTAAAAAAAAAAAGATGTAAAGACCATTTCAATCAACATGATCAGCTGGGTTATTTAGGGCTCAGAAGTTCAGCTTAATTACAAAATTAATCAACTACAGCCAAAATGCTTGTCAGTAAGGGCTGATGCTTATGTTTTTCCCTGCCAGTAGGTGGCAGTGTGGGATACCCTCAGTTGTGAGGGCATGTGTGGTTTACAATGAATTAAACAGCCTGCATCAGTGCCGTTTATACTATTTGGTGATCTATTATGATCTATTAGCATCTTGAGTAAAAAGAAGCATGCCAATATTTTCTATAAAAATTCTGAGAAGTGACTTGGATAAATATATCAGAAAATCAGCAATTTTTTTAATTATATATTTATATATACTTATATATACTAATATATATATATATATATATATGTATGTGTGTGTGTGTAAATTATGTTTAAATATATCACATATTTATTATATAAAATCATTTATATATTATTTTATTATATATAATATTATATATTATTTTAATATTTTCTGCAAAGTACACTTCTCATCTGATTATGCAGTATGCAGTATTTTTGCCATACAAACGAGGTCATTTGCATGATGTATTACTGCAATTTACAATGGTGCAGTTCTGTATGTGATCATGCAACAGAATTGCTGTTGTACACCATCCTATTTATTACACTTGTACTAGAGTTAAACAATTGCATTCGTGTTTTTGTTAGGAAACGCTGAACCGCATGCACTCTGTGTGCAATGACTTGAAAAAGAATAAATGATGTGCCTTGAAACTGTTAAACTAGAGCCGCAGTTCTCAGCTGTCAGCGTGACTGCATCAAAAATAATGATATGTTGTTATGGTTTGCTGTACTTGGACACAATAGATAAGATGAAGTGTAATTGTCTGCACAGGACACACAACTTTATTCGGAGTTGAATCCTGTAGAAGTGTTAAAAACACCACTTGTCATATATTTTAAATGAAAGACATACTCTTGAAACCTGACCTGCAAAGTCTGTAATCCTTACCAACTCTTGCTAGTTTTTGGGCCGTTCATTGGTACATTCGGATCAAGGAGAAACTTTTTCCAACAGCTCAGAGATGCAGACACCATTGCATGCTCATGAGTTTTTAAATTACTTGAGAAATTTCCAAGATTCTTTCCATTCTGCAAACATTTCTTCATCTTCCACATTGCCACATTTGGATTTAACATTACGCTTTGGTCTTGGTTGCGTCTTCGCCATTTTGCATGCATCACTCCATCGCTTCTGTTGTGTTTTCTGTTGATCTATATCCGAGTACATTTGCTTTCTTATCTTTGTAGTGTTTGTCATAATCACAGATTCATCCTCATCCTTCCCGTGCTTTGAGTCAAGGTCTATCTTCATGAACCTCCAGGACTTGCTCCAGATTTTCAGCTTCAAGTCTTTGAGCGAAGCAGAAGGTAAATTATAGATGCGTTTGTGTTTGGACCAAAGAATCAGGTCTTGTGCATTGAATGACTTCGGCTTTGCATCAACCCACGAGGCGTTCTCCATGTTTTTTGGTGGTTGTGGGTTTGACATTTTCCACGATCGACCCCACTCTGACCTGCTCTCGATCTGGACTGATTTGAGCGTCGCATGGCCCTTGACATCAGACGTCAGGTGAAAATTAAAATCACATTCACCTTGACTTTGATAAAACTCCGTGCTGGTGAACAACCAAAAATTATCCCAATCTAGCACTTCTTTTTTCATACGATCAGCAAGTCCAGGAGCATCAAACCATGAACCTCCAGGACTTGCTCCAGATTTTCAGCTTCAAGTCTTTGAGCGAAGCAGAAGGTAAATTATAGATGCGTTTGTGTTTGGACCAAAGAATCAGGTCTTGTGCATTGAATGACTTCGGCTTTGCATCAACCCACGAGGCGTTCTCCATGTTCTTTGGTGGTTGTGGGTTTGACATTTTCCACGATCGACCCCACTCTGACCTGCTCTCGATCTGGACTGATTTGAGCGTCGCATGGCTCTTGACATCAGACGTCAGGTGAAAATTAAAATCACATTCACCTTGACTTTGATAAAACTCCGTGCTGGTGAACAACCAAGAATTATCCCAATCTAGCACTTCTTTTTTCATAAGATCAGCAAGTCCAGGAGCATCAAACCTCTTCTTAACCCTCCACGAGTCATTCCACTCATTCGCAGGATATCGTTCTTTGAAGGTTTGAGAATCAAATGATCAGCTAAATGCATTCAATGCCCTGCAAAGTTCCTTTCTGCCTTTGATTTCCATAGATTTCTCAAACCACGTATGTTCAGGCAGAAGATCCTCCAAGGTGGAGAAGATTCTCCAAGAATCAGTCCATGCAGTCATGGAGGGTCTATCATGATGGCGCAGATGAGTTAATGACTAGGATTGTGCCATGGATCTTGCATACGTATGTTGACATACCGGCTCAATTGATGCACCTGCCGCCTGTCTTTCCAGAAGATGCTGACGTCTCGTAGACCTCCAGGACTCAGCCCAGGAGCGAACCCCAGCTGGTCCATTATGCGGGGTATCTTCATTTTCTCGTACTCTTCTAATAGGTCAGGGTTGAGCACTGGTGGACCAACCCTGCTGCCATAAACCGCCGTCTTGTTTGAGAGTAAAGTTGGTGAACCTCCAAGAATCGGTCCATTCGGTGAGAGTTTGTGAGAACTGCAAAGGTGGACGTCTCTGGTTCCTCAAGGCTCTTTCTTCTCTACGCTGGTGTTTCAGCATCCAGTCCAATTGCTGTGAGAAGTGACACACCTCTTGCCGCTTCTGGCTTTTTGGCAAAGCAAGTACGTCAAATTTGACATGTTCACTTTGTTGATCGTGTGGTTTCAATGTCTCAACCTTCACTTCCACCTCTTTATTTATCTCTTCTTTATACTCCGACACATTTTTTATGGTCGTCCATGATTTTTCCCACTCTGACAGCTGTGCATCCCTCCCACTGAACTGAAAGTTCCATGGAATTGCGTGCTTCATCTCTCTAGACACATTCATTATCATGTTGCACATGTCGGGATGCAGCTCCTCAGGCGCCATCGCTTGAGACTGGATTGATTTCATCTCCTTCTCTGATGTGGTTTTTGCAACTCTCCAAGATTCACTCCAACCTGAATTATTTGTAGTTGTAGACTTCACATGAACCTGCTTCTTAAAGTACATCCAAGAATGATTCCATGATAATTCAGGTTGTTTTTCCTCATTAGCTGTGGGCTGAATTAAATCAGACTTAACATCTTCTTTTACAGGCTTCGTTGACTTCCAGGACTTATTCCAGTCTGATGCACTTTCCTCATTTCGATCCCCCTGCATGATGGTAAATTTGTTGCAATCACTTTTATTTGTGTTTTCATGACACTCTTTTCTTTTCTGACTGAATATCCAAGACTTTTCCCATTCTGGAGTGACTAAGTCTTGTTGAATGTGTTCAGAGTCTAAAGCTTTGCTGAGTTTCTCCCATAGAAACGTGTCATTGGAGCTCATATTGCTGCTTGCATCAAACCCAAGGTCAAACCAGGGTTTTCCATCAGTGCTTGGCTGAAAACTGAGAAACTTCCATGACTGCCCCCAGTCGAATGCGCAGGGAATTTCTTCAGGTTGCGGCAAAGGCTGCGAGAACTTCCAAGACTTCGCCCACACCATCAACCCCAGGCAGCTTTCACTGAGGTGACGTAACAGGGCCAGTTTATTGGCTTTGGTTGTTTTTGTCGAGTTCACCTTCCTCTGAATCCGACTGCTCTGGAAGACTTGTGGCCTGCCAAGATGCGTCTTTTTAACTTTGTGCGCATCAAGAGTCGATTCTTCAGGAAGCTTTGCTTTTCTCTCCAGTCTTTTAGGGGGGTTTATCTTCGAGGACATGCGCGCCTGCCAATCCTGATTGATTCTATGAAAAGTTAAATTGGCACGGACAACAGATGAAAAGACTTCTCATTAGTTATGAAATGTGTGCCTCTTTTGTTTTAACAGATTAATTAAAGATGGCTGCAGTTATTAAAATTAATATTTACACAATTTAGGCAATTAAAGTTGAAGCGACCACAAGCTCATTATCGTTCTGAATGGCCTTATTATGTGCAAACAGAATAGACAGAGAGGCAGTTGGGATCAAACTGCATTTGTGCAATATTAGAGTTACTGTAATTATGGTATGACTCAGAGAACTGTTCTTGTCTTCTTCAGAAATTATTCTTTTTTATGTCAACGCTCAAAATGCATCAATGAGCAGCTTGTAATTATGAGTGAAACTAATAATTACAGTAATTATGACATGGCGTAAGTACAGCAATAGCATATTCATAAATATTACAAAATTATATGGAATGGAATTTGTTACAAATATTTACATCAACAAATTGGTTAACCATCAACAAACCCCATATATTTTATGTGGCCAAAATCTATTTGAAATAAATGCTAAATATATGTTGTAAACAGTGAAGCACAATTAAATATATTTTTTAAATAGAAAATATATTTAGTTTCAACCTTCAAACATCAAAATATATTTTAAATGTATTTCAGGGGCAAGAAAATATAAGAATTTCTAATCTTACAGTAGCATATTTTTTTTTTACATTGTAATGCTTTTTTTTTTTTTTAATGCATTATATGTTCACATGTGTTATAGACAACAAATAAAGTTTTTCTTCATATATGAGAATGTATTTTCTGGGATTTAAATATATAGGGCAAATATATTTTTAAATGCTTTAAATATATACATTTATATTTTCAAAAATATACAAAAAAATTCCCTAAAATATTTTGGTAGAAAATCTATTTACATCATTTTTAGCAAATATATCTTTGGCCCATTTATTTATATAATTTGACATATATTTTAAATAAAATGTATATATTTTTTACTTATTTATATATTTTAATATTATTTATTTATATTAAAAATTGTATTAATTTTTTTTTATAATTTTTATTTTTAAAAAAAACTTTTTTTGCCTTACAGGGCTGCTTTTAGCGAACTGAAAATGCCTCAAATACATTTTTTTTTTTTTATAATTTAATTTAAGGACATTTTTTGAGCCACAAAGTTGTATTGTAAATACCGAGTTGGCCATTATAAAGAGTTTTTCTGATTGACAAATGCAAGAAAATGAGAGGTTCGGCAGGTCCTCACCTTTCCAGAGCACTCTTCCGTATCCTCTCCTCTTCCAGCCGCCATTTCTGTCGATACTCCCTCAGTCTGATTTCCCAGACATCCTTCATAATTGAAGCGCCACATACTAACACCTCTGCGTTTTTTTTCCCATTATTGTAGAGACTCCTGCTGTAAGCGGAGATGAGGCTGTCAGTGGATGAAGGGGATTGGATTTAACAAGATTGCAATGTTCCTTTGCATAAACTAACCATAAAATATGCATTTGTTTACAATAGCTCATTGAGGAGCATGCATTTGATTAAGCTTTTTCATTTAACCAGGACAGGCAATTAAATATAAACACAGAACAAAACAAATGCAGACAAAAAATGCTATTTGTAACATGTGCACATCATATAATGCATTCAGCAGGGAATCATCACTTATCAGGCAAAAACAATACCACATGAAATTGCTTCCGTGATTAATTCTAAAATAGCATTACTGATTTGTACTTTCATGCTATATTTAAAAGCAATAAAATTGTGTTTATTCCTAGCTATATTAATTGTAATTTCATGAGCGCACTGCATCCAATACTGCTGTCCTGTCAACATGACAAAACTGTATTCCTGTGCATAAATTATTAATGAAAAATAAAAAAAAAAGCTTGCTCACCCGTCTGGCTGTTCTCTGTCAAAATAAGCATCTGGAATCAGAAGCAGCTCTTATAAATGTCAACTGTAACTAAACTGGCCTGTGTAACCAGGGCTCTTGACCCGGTTATTTTTAACCCCACCAGTTGCCACGTGCCTCTATAACTCATTAGAATTGACAGAAATGATTATTTGCATTCATTTAAAAATATTCTTTTGTATGTCACCGCGTATTGTACTAGACTAGGTTACAATAAAGCTGTGACTACAAGGATGCTGTTTTGTCACCCTTGTAGATAATGATTAAAGTGGTGTCAGATTTCAGAATGAAAATGAGTTTCATCATGACGAGCGCTGATGATGGAGCTGATAATTAATACACTGCATTTAGGTAGTACATGACACAGTTGATAATTAAAAGTGGGTTTTATTTGATTCCTTTTAATTTGGATGGAAGGATCAAGTACAGTGTTTTACAATGTTGTGCTCAATATAGCCACCGTGCCACTAGAGCATGATGTTTGCAACGGTTACAGGTTAAAATATGTTATGAATGTACAATCAGTATATGGAGAGGACTAGGCGTACAGTTCTGAGTATAAATATCCACAAACAAGTAATTCCTTTAATGGAACAGTTCACCCAAAAATGAAAATGATGAGTTTGTTTCTTCATCAGATTTGGAGAAATGTAGCATTGCATCACTTGCTCAGCAATGGATGCTCTGCAGTGAATGGGTGCCGTCAGAATGAGAGTCCAAACAGCTGATAAACGCATCACAATAATCCACAAGTAACCCACACCACTCCAGTCCATCAGTTAATGCCTTATGAAGCCAAATGCTGCGTGTTTGTAAGAAACAAATCCATCATTAAGAAGATTTTAACTTCAAACCTTTACTTCTGACTAGAGTCCATAATCCATATGCTTCCTTCAGTGAAAAGAAATCTGTGCAGATTTATCTCCTGATTCAGACGAGTCATATTTTAGCTCTAAGCAACGATTTGAAGTTAAAAACATCTTAACAATGGATTTGTTTCTTACAAACATGCAGCTTTTGTCTTCTCAAGACATTAACTGTCACTGCAGAGCATCCATTGCTGAGACAGTGATGCAATGCTCCATTTCTCCAAATCTGATGAAGAAACAAACTCATCCTAATCTTGAATGGCCTGAGAGTGAGGACATTTTCAGCAGATTTTCATTTTTGGATGAACTGTTCCTTTAGGGGACGCTGCATGCATATAATCAAATGTTTATATAACTGATTTCATTGTGCTGTTGTTGTGCATGCAACAAATAAAAAATTTACTTCAATTGTCACCAAGTTTGCACCAATATTGTTTTGCTCTTTAATCTCAATGCTGCTCGTATAAAAACTCTTAACCTTTCAAACGGAGTGAAGAAATTGTGCGGTGCCATTCAGAAGGCAGACAGCTCATTAGGAGACAAAGCGTCAACCTTTACATGGCTGATAATGATTCAGCTGTCATTACCGTGTCAGTTTTCAGAATAGAAATCACAATAATCAGCTCTGTCAAATGTTCCCCATAAGAAGCCCAAACTTACACTCGCTGTCACTGCCAAGAATGACATGGATATTCAATCGATAAATCATTGTCAAATGTATCCTATTGAAAATATTTAATTACAGCAAACCAAAGGTAAACATGTTAAGTGTTTTGGAACAATGTTTAAGGGAAAGTTCACCTAAAAATCTAAATGCATGTCATTCAGAACTTGTTTTTTGCATACAATGACAGTTCATTGCGACCATGTCTGTCAAGCTCCACAAAGGACAAAAAAAAAAAAAACAATAAAAGCAATAATTGCAATTTTTTTATCTCACAATTCAGACTTTATTTCTCAACAATTCAGACTTTTTTCAGAATTGCAAGAACAAAATGTCAGAATTGCAAGTTAAAAACTTTAAATTCTGAGAAACAAGGCAGAAGACATAAACTCAGAATTGTGCAATATAAACTTGCAATTCTGACTTTTTCTCTCAATTCTGAGTTTATATATCGCAATCCTGAATTTTTTCCTCAGAATTTCAACTTTTAAAAAAAAAACGTTTTTATCCTGTGGCAGAAACAGGCTTCCATATTATCCCTTTAATGCACGATCAGGAAGTTAATTTCAGTTCATCTATGGAAGGCATTAAATGGGAACCAGTATTTATCAAATGTTGCCATATTTACAAACGAATAAACCAAAATCAAGTAAACATAATTGCACTTCTAACCTCCATAGATGCCATTAAAACTTCCCTGTAAACATGCTGAAACACCTAATGGGCCTGCACTGGTGTTATCCAGAGGCTTGTTAATTATGGGAATGAAACACAAAGATATGTAAATTAATTATGAGCCAGCAGAGGGCTCATATGAGTCAGCGAGATCGCTCTATTACACGCACTTCACCCTGAGAGCTGCACACTAGAGCAGCCGCAGCAGAATGAAAGCACCGGTGTCTCATTTCCTCGTCACGAAGCAATCAGCTTTTATGGAATATGCTTTGGCCGGGGATCAAATCCCATGTGATATGATGATGAAGTTACATGGACTTAATGGCCATTGACATTTTGGTCTTATATTATTTATGTGGTTTGAGTTTACTGCCGCTCGTGTTTGAAGACAACTTTAATCCATTCATTCACTTTGCTCTGGTGGAAATCTAATAGCCGCTACAAGCAGTAAAATGAGGATCAAATGGGTACTTCAGTGATCTGATTTCTCAAATCACAAGTCGCGTTGAGGAGAGATGTGCTTTACACAGCAGAAAAATTACTTTACAAATAATAAAAATTTTAAAAAAAGATTACACAGCCCTGCATCTGGAAAACACTTCTGACTGGCAAAAAAAAAGAGGCCTGGGCAGCTGCTAGAGTGTTCTGGGTGGTTGCTAGGGCATTGCTATACAATTATGTCCTGGGCAGTTGCTAGGGTGCTCTAGGTGGTTGCTAGGGTGTTCTGGATGGTTGCTAGGGTGTTATGGGTGGTTGATATGGCATTGCTATACAATTGCATCCTGGGCAGTAGCTAGAGTGTTCTGGGCGGCTGCTAGGGTCTTCTGTATGGTTGCTAGGGTGTTGCTAGACTGCTCTGGATGGTTGCTAGGCGGTTGCTAGGGTGTTATGGGTGGTTGCTAGGGCATTGCTATACAATTGTGTTCTGGGCAGTTGATAGAATGTTCTGGGTGGTTGTCAAGCAGTTACTAGGTGGTTGTTATGGTGTTCTGGGTTGTTGCTAGGGTGCTCTAGGTGGTTGCTAGGGTGTTCTGGATGGTTGCTAGGGTGTTATGGGTGGTTGATATGGCATTGCTATACAATTGCATCCTGGGCAGTAGCTAGAGTGTTCTGGGCGGCTGCTAGGGTCTTCTGTATGGTTGCTAGGGTGTTGCTAGACTGCTCTGGATGGTTGCTAGGCGGTTGCTAGGGTGTTATGGGTGGTTGCTGGGGCATTGCTATACAATTGTGTTCTGGGCAGTTGCTAGAATGTTCTGGGTGGTTGTCAAGCAGTTGCTAGGTGGTTGCTATGGTGTTCTGGGTTGTTGCTAGGACATTGCTATGCAGTTGCTAGAGTGGTCTGGGTAGTTGCTAGGCGGTTGCCAGTGTATTATGGGTGGTTGCTAGGGCATTGCTATACAATTGTGTCCTGGCCAGCTGCTAAAGTGTTCTGGGTGGTTGCTAGGGTGTTATGGGTGGTTGCTAGGGCATTGCTATACAATTGTGTCCTGGGCAGTTGATATGGCTTTGCTATACAATTGCATCCTGGGCAGTAGCTAGAGTGTTCTGGGCGGCTGCTAGGGTCTTCTGGATGGTTGCTAGGGTGTTGCTAGACTACTCTGGATGGTTGCTAGGTGGTTGCTAGGGTGTTATGGGTGGTTGCCAAGCAGTTGCTAGGTGGTTGCAAGGTGGTTGCTATGGTGTAGAGGTCTGCGCGGGACTGTTTTTTTTAGTCCCGCTCCCGCAAGGTTCTATTCCGCACCCACCCTAACGCTATATATTCACTCTTTGTTCACCTGCTGTCCGCTTAGAATAATTTTCTTCCCGACCCGACCGTTCCCTCTAAATTTAGATCTCGTTTCCAGAATCTCACATTTGGATTTAGATAGGCTGACAAATAAAAGTGTAGTCTGCACAAAATTGTATGTTATTTTTATAGGAAAAAAGTAGGTTGTACAAAAATAGCCTATTAGCTATTTTTATTCGTCTTGTCAAAATACTAAATTCGTTTGACATTTTTCTGTTAACACAGTAGGAAAAGTGTCGCAGAGAAAAATAAATAAATAGGACATATTTCATTTAAGATTATAGGCTAAGCAAAATATAAACAAAACCGAGTTCAACGGCCTTCAAAACGCATCCACACTTTGCTCCATCCTTATTCTGCTCTGTCACTCATCGACAACCTGCCTGTTCTGTCTGAGGGCCTTATATTTACAACAGGTACAGCCTGCTCTGAGCATCGTTATACACATGCTGCGCACAGACCATGCAAATAAAATGCGTGATGGTAAAAGCATGCGTGCAGCGCGTGCATAACAGTCCTGAGCGCAAGCTGTACCGGTGGTCAATAAGAATAAAGCACAGATATGCTGTTCTAAATGGACGTCGGGAACGGAATATTGTTAGACCGCCCGCTCCCGTTCAAATTACACCAGAGTTACCGACCGCTACCGCGTTTTATTCGGGAATTTAATCCCGCGGCGCAAAAAATCCGGTCGGGTCCCGCGGTTCCCGCAGGAGAGCCGCGGGAATGCAGACCTCTACTATGGTGTTCTGGGTTGTTGCTAGGACATTGCTATGCAGTTGCTAGAGTGTTCTGGGTAGTTGCTAGTCGGTTGCCAGTGTGTTATGGGTGGTTGCTAACGGCATTACTATACAATTGTGTGCTGGCAGTTTCTAGGGTGTTCTGGATGGTTGCTAGGGTGTTGCTAGACTACTCTGGATGGTTGCTAGGGTGTTATGGGTGGTTTCTATGGCATTGCTATACAACTGTGTCCTGGCCAGTTGCTAAAGTGTTCTGGGTGGTTGCTAGGGTGTTATGGGTGGTTGCTAGGGCATCACTATACAATTGTGTCCAGGGCAGTTGCTAGAGTGTTCTGGGTGGTTGCTAGACTACTCTGGATGGTTGCTATGTGGTTGCTAGACTACTCTGGATAATTGCTAGGTGGTTGCAAGGGTGTTCTGGGTGGTTGCTACTTCTGCTTGAAATTATTTCAGTGTACTAATAAAAAAAAAAATTCTCAATATTTTCACCTGCCGGACCATAAAACAGGTGGAAAAATCCCACAAATAGATAATAAAGGAGGAACCATCGTGTTGTGCACGGGCAAACATCACTTACAATTTCCTAGCAATTGCATTTGAATAGTCGTCTAATTTCAAATAAATGTGAATAGTACAAGCTGGCACATTTAATCTGGATTTGTCCCCTCAAATGGGCGTCTCACTGCCCACCTCAGCTACTCTAATTACCTCACATATTCTCCTGGCAGCAACATGACAGGCTGTCCGCCGTACCAGACAGAAATGCACCTGTGAGCAGAAAGAATAAATCACCTTTTGACTCCTTGTGTGTCTGTAACAAAAGCGCAGCTCCGCAGTCGACCTGAAGACAGCAGCGCAGCGCAGAGATTCGTGACCTCGGCTGCTCACTCGCTGCTCATTAGTACGCACGATTTAATCCTTCTTTATGTGAATTAATTATCTAATTAAACCTCATTAGCAAACACAAAATGCATGCATTTATGAACTCTGCTTTGCATTAAATCAAGCAAATGAAATCCAAATTAAATTGCATATGAAATAAATAAACTAGATTTTGTGGTGATTCCTTGTTTAAAACTTGCTGCTATGCTAGAGTGTTTGGCGGTTGACAGGGCATTGATATGCGGTTACTAGGGTGTTCTGAATAGATATGGATTCAGTTGAACTCTTTTAGATTTGTTTTATCATCTGTGATAATGTATTTGTTGTGTTTATGTATGTGTGCATGTATGTTTATGTATTTTCAATCATTAACACTAAAAATTTACAATAATGTGTTATTTTAGTATTATTTATATACTATATTTATTCATATTTTGAATTAGCTTTTATTTTTATATTTTCCGTTTTAATTTTAGTTTAGGTTTGAGCAATTTTGAGAAGTGCTTTTGTCATTTTTATTAGTTTTTTGTTATTTTAATATTTCTATTTAGCTTTAATGAATTTTTTTCCATTTTAGTCATTTTAGTACTTTGGCACAGCTTAAACATATTTATTTCAGTAATTTCCAGAGATGACATTTCTATTTTTTTTTTTTTATCTAATGTTTATATTTTTTCCAGCTTTATTTCAATTACTAAAAACAAGTGTTAATAGTTTTAATTTTAGTTAATAATAACAACACTGATAGTGGTGTGCTTTTGTCATTTTTTAATTTGTTTTAAATATTTCTCTTTAGCTTTTATATTTCATACATATTTATTGCATATTTATTTCAATTGCCAAGGCAACATTTCTAATTTTCGTTTAGGTTTTTAAGCATTTTATTTTATTCCAGCGTTATTTCAATTACTAAAACATTATTTTTAATAGTTTTAGTTCTAGTTAACAGTAACAACACTGATAATGATGCATGACTTAGCAAACACAACTAACAAATACACAAATCTTTTCCATAAATGTTTGATTTCGTAAAAAGGTCATGGGTCTCTTGCTCATGGGTCAAAGGTGCCTGTCATGCAATATAGCAGCATCTATAATGTCAAGCACAACATGGAAAGCATTCAGTCTGACCTTTAGCCTTTCAGGTTTGGCCTGCGTCACACGCTCCAGCAACTTTATTTAGCAACTGGTTGACGTCTGCGTTAAAGATCATTCCTCTAGATGTACAGAGCGGCTGTTCTGTTGAGAAACAATTCCCAGCGACAATTAGAGGAAATGTTGGCATGAATGGCAAAAAGCATTAATGGCACTACAAGAAAAGCTCTCCAAGCCACCGGTGATGCATTGTGTTTGGAAATGAAAAATGCATCAACTCTGAGCCATGTAATTTGCATGTAATTTATTTTTAAAAAGGATGATTTTTCCCACCAGACTAAATTAACTGTTTTTTTTCTCTCTCATTGTGCAAAAGACAGACATACATTAAATGTGAAATGTAAAACAGGACAGGTCCATCACTAAAGCTTGCATTTAGATAATATTATGCTTGCTCTGTTTAAAGACCATTTTTAAAATGGAGTTGAGGTTTAGAAACCAGGGCACATATACTGAAGTGCATTTGACGTTTGAGTAGTTGAAATGAAAGAACAGCAAACTAAAATGTTTGAAAGTTCTTCACCTCACAGGCTCTGAGAGGAATCAGCTAATTAGAAACCAAGCATATGGACAGAAATAGAGCAGGATGCTTGTGCTTTACGCTCCTCTTTAAAGACGCGAACCGCATCAAACACCAAAAATTCCTCAAAAGAAAACTTACTCTAATTACTTTTGGTGTTCGGTGGATATATATGCCTGCCAGTGGGAACAAAATCACCAGAGAATTCAATTGATTTTCATGCATAAAGGTTATAAACAAATAAGACACCACAGCAATTGAGAATTATTCTGGAAGCACAGGTCAGATTGTGCCTCAACAACAGCAAATACCAAACTACTTCAATGATAATTTGATATTTATATCTGGTTTTCAAATTAAGAGATAATGTTATGCCCTTTACTACATCTACACAATAAAAACCATACATAAGCACACAAATAAATGCAATATAAACAACAACAAAAAAGTGCAATGAAAGGGTACACTTTAGGCAACAGCAGCTGGATTGTCCAAGTATGATGAATAATGTAAATTTGCACTGAATGAAAAAGAGGCACTCAGGAATAAATAAATCAATATATGAGTTAATAATAGAAATGTGAAAAGTCTGACTTAATTTATATTTCTCATGGTCTTAAACTGAGGTGAACTGAGGTGGAATCTAGACAAAAACAAGAAGCCCGCCCTAGATAACTCTTATCCGAACGTGTGGAAAACAGTCTGAATAAATAATGAGTAGCCTGCTTTTTAGCGTTTTTTTTTGGCCAAAATATATTTTAAATATCAGCTAAATGTATGTTGTAAACAAATGAAGCTCAATGAAATATTTTTAACAAAAAATATATTTAGTTTCAAACTACATACCAAATATATATATATATATATGTTCAAAAGTGTTATAGACAACAAGTAAAGTTTTTCATCAAAAGTTGCATATATTTTCTTGGAATAAAATATGAAGAGCAAAATGCATTTTAAATCCTTTTTTATATATATATATATGTAAAAAAAGAAAAAGCAAGTAACACATTGAATTATACATGAAATTTTGACTAAAAATTACTGATATTTTTTGTATTTGAAATGAAAAATCAATTTATTTACAACTATAACACATGTATTTACAACTTAGAACAGTCTTTTTAATTTATTTTTAACATATACATAAATATATTTTAAAACATTTGGGCAAATACAAACTTTTTGTCTATTTTAAATAGATTTTAAAAATATATTTGAAAAAATATATTTTGCCATAATGGGAAACGCCATATTGATTTTAACAGGGCTGTGAGGGATAGACTTGCACGCACTGTATAAACTTTCAGAGCTTTTTATGCAGTTTTTGTCTACTTAAAGTTAAACAATCTGTGCTAAACAATCGTTGTTATTCAAACAATCGATTAAATACACTGCACTTCTGTCCCTCACAGCCTCCATTTCATTAATGACACAAATTAAATATAGCGCTACTCTGACTAAGGTCTATAATCTAAATGTTTTTCACTTGGGAAACAAAGATAGCCTATTGGTACAATCCCGCATTATAGAACATCAAAGCGCTTTGACGCCGATCGCGCGCAGATTGAGCCTCTAATCGCTTCTGTGATACTGAAGAGAATCGATTCGTTTCAAACCGGTTTGACTGACGGAACTAATATGAATGGACGCTGATTTGCATTAACGGTTGAAGAGCACGATCTCATATATGACTATGGGAGGGGTTTACAGGTGTTAATGGCGCGTCACGAGGGAGACTGAAGCCCTGAAGATAAATAACAGACCCCGGAGAGGGACAGAGAGAGGGTGTTCTGCTCATTTGGTGTGTGATGGTGACACTGGGGATGTTTTGAAGCTGTTTGGATCCGTGTTGAGCAGCTCTGGGTGTTTTGCAAGCGCGCGGAATTATGAATCACCTGTACAGGTGAGAAAATGATTCATGATTCTTTTTGGAATAATCGAATCATTCGTCTTTCTCCTCAAGCCTCACGTTTGCTATTCTTACCTGCAGGTTCTTGCTGTCTGCTGTGGTGGTTTGTCAGGCGGTTTCGTCTGAATCAGGTAAAAGTCGGGTTTTTACGTTGTTGATATCCAGACGTCGTTGGGTTTTCATAGCTTCTTTCTAACATGGATTCGTGTGTTTCTCTCAGGCTGTGAAGGAGCAGAATGTGGGAAAGCTGGAGTTTCTGGAAAGCCAAAACAACACGCGGAATTCTTGAATAAATTCAACGAAATGAACACGCAAACGCCGCAACGTCAACACCACAACGCCGAGGCCGTGTTACCGTTCATAGGACTGACCGGAGGTGAGATCATCATTACCAAACCGTTAAAAAATAAATAATTATATATATATATATATATGTGTGTGTATGTGTGTGTAATAGCTGTAAATAAATATATTTTTTTACATTTTTAAATACTATTTCAAATACTATTATTAAAAATAGAGTTTTAGTAAAAATGTCACGTAGACCTATAATTCAACGTGTTACTTGCTTTTTCTTTCATTTTTCTTTTATTTTTATATATTTTGTTTAGACACTTTTTTTTTGCATCCTGGGAGATATACATACATACATACATTTTTTATATATATATATATGTATGTGTGTGTGTGTATATATATATATACATACATAATTTTTGTAATAATGTGTAGGTCTGATATGTAGATATTACAATAATTTTTCAGGGTTTCTGAAGGTCTTCGGTCTTAATTCACAAATTAAGGCTTTAAAAGGTGCAGAAAGTCATGGCATTATATGTTGCATGCACTGCACAAAAAAATATATATATAGAATTTTTTTGGTTTTCCAAAAAAATATCTAAACATGGCAAATGGAGCAAAATTAAATAAGTTTATGCTTTAAAAGAACAAATATCGGTCAGTTGTGTATTAAAACTTGTTTTCATTTTTAATTGAGTTGATTTTTCTGAACCCACTGTCAGATATTTGTTAAACTCGCTTCATTTTGATCTCGTAAAACAAGATTTCTTTGTCATTTTGCTTCTTAAGACAATGTATCCTGATTTAAGATTCTTTGGACATTTGCATGGAAAGCAACAAAAATACAATAGAAAACATCACAATTCTAAAATCATCTGTTGCACATTAATTGCACACAGCACTTAAAAAAACAGAAATGAGAGTAAACAATGTGCATGCAGTAGAAGACTGTGCGTTTTGAGCATTTAGGCTGGAGTTGAGTGGATTTATTCATTTATTAATGGGAATTCCAGTGTTGTCAGGCGTAACGGCCTGCACAGTGTCTGGATGGTTCGTGTCGTGTTGGGAAACAGATGTTGGTAGCAGCTGTTTAGATTACACGTCATAAATATTGCAGGAAGGGGCTGCTGTTTTGCGTTTGCATCCTTGTATTTAACATCTTTATTCTGCTGTTTCTCATTTCAGTTGCTAAACAAAGCCGTACCTGCTGCAAGAACGGTGGAACGTGCATTTTGGGAAGCTTCTGCGCCTGTCCGAAGCACTTCACCGGCCGCAGCTGCGAATACGACGAGCGTCTCAGGTAAAGAAATGACGTCAAGATTGAGCCGTATGGCACTGGGGTGGTTGCACAGGGTTTTTAAATGACTGCGTGTGTTTATTTTGACAGGGATTGTGGTGTTATTCCACATGGAGAATGGGTTCAGAAAGGATGTTCGTACTGCAGATGTGGATATGGACTTCTGCACTGCTTCCCGCATGTTTTCAGCAAAGACTGTGGTGAGTTTATAGATGCACTGCAAAAAATTGACTTTCTTCCTCGGTATCTTTGTCTTATTTTCCATTCCAAATATCTAGACGTTCTTAAATCAAGATATATTTACTTAAGAACCTAAATGACTTAAGCTATTATGTCAGTTTTCTTAAAAAACTGATCGAAGTTTATGCTTAATACAGGAGAAATATCTGCCAGCGGGGTCAGAAAAATAAACTTAATTGAAACACTGCAAAAAAATGATTTTCTTACTTGGTATTTATGTTATGTTTTCTAGTACAAATATCTAAACATTACTGAATCAAAATGCATTTACTTGAAGCAAAATGACTTAAGATATTAGGTCTTGTATTCTGAAAAAAACATCAATTTTGTTAGTCTTAAAACAAGAAAAAATATCTGCCAATGGGGTAAACAAAAGAATCTTATTTCAAACCGAAAACAAGATTATGTTGCTTACCCCATTGGCAGATCATTTTGCTTGTTTTAAGGAAAAACTCACTTAATTTTGACCTATTTTTTCTGAAAACAAGACAATAATTTTTACTTGCCTAGAAAATGCTTCTTGATTTAAGAATTTTTAGATATTTGGACTAGAAACAAGACAAAAACTCTAAGTAAGAAAAGCATTTTTTTGCAGTGAAAACAATGATTTTTCTGACCCCTTTGGCAAAAGCCTTAAGCATAAATTTGCTTAATTTTGATGCATTTTGTCAGAAAACAAGACTTAATATCTCGAGTTATGTTGCTTCTCAATTAAATGTACCTTCATGTAATAATGTTAAGATATTTGGACTGGAAAACGACAAAAATACTGAGTAATAAAGTCATTTTGGGCTTTTTTAGAGGCCCTTTCAATTTTATTCTAATGAGGAAAGTTGATTAGATGATGCCAGACACTCTTAACATCCTGTAACTGCTTTAGCTGGAGATAAACAACAATAGACAGAAGTTCTCACCTCCAACGCTTCCCTAACAGAGCTGTGAATCACTGACTAGCGCTTGATTCAACCTGATGGCAGATGATTATTCAGACCGTCTGTTTCTCCTTTGAGTAGCTGTTTCTTCAAATAACATTCTGTGTGAATTGATCTCTTTTTATTATTTTCTTTCAGACGACTCTCAGGAAGTTCGGTGGTACCGTTCAAGCTCCATCAGAACGTGTTCGTCTTCAATCGTCATGTCTGTTGCCTTTATTTTACCCTTTCTACTGGAAGTTAGTTTTCTTAACTAGGTTTCGTACATCGATGCTCTAGACTTAGAAATATACAAGACAAAAACTCTAAGTAAGAAAAGCATTTTTTTGCAGTGAAAACAATGATTTTTCTGACCCCTTTGGCAAAAGCCTTAAGCATAAATTTGCTTAATTTTGATGCATTTTGTCAGAAAACAAGACTTAATATCTCGAGTTATGTTGCTTCTCAATTAAATGTACCTTCATGTAATAATGTTAAGATATTTGGACTGGAAAACGACAAAAATACTGAGTAATAAAGTCATTTTTGGCTTTTTTAGAGGCCCTTTCAATTTTATTCTAATGAGGAAAGTTGATTAGATGATGCCAGACACTCTTAACATCCTGTAACTGCTTTAGCTGGAGATAAACAACAATAGACAGAAGTTCTCACCTCCAACGCTTCCCTAACAGAGCTGTGAATCACTGACTAGCGCTTGATTCAACCTGATGGCAGATGATTATTCAGACCGTCTGTTTCTCCTTTGAGTAGCTGTTTCTTCAAATAACATTCTGTGTGAATTGATCTCTTTTTATTATTTTCTTTCAGACGACTCTCAGGAAGTTCGGTGGTACCGTTCAAGCTCCATCAGAACGTGTTCGTCTTCAATCGTCATGTCTGTTGCCTTTATTTTACCCTTTCTACTGGAAGTTAGTTTTCTTAACTAGGTTTCGTACATCGATGCTCTAGACTTAGAAATATAACACCGCAGAGATGAACTACAGACAAGATGTTTATTTTCTCTGACATTAAGGGCAGCATTTATTGGTGGCACTGAAATGCGTTTTGCTTCCAGTGGAAGCTGTGTTAAAAGCAACTGTTTAGTGAAGGAACATGTACATAGGATTTATATTGAAAATATATTGTGTGTGTGTGTGTGCGTCAGTGCGCAGCCGAGCCAAAATGACTTCTGTCTGTTTCTATGTCTCTGTATGAATTTGTTATACAAGAGAATGCACTGGCTGAAAGCAAAGCTTTGTATATTCTGCATCTGTATTGCTTTTTAAAATATACATGTCATCTGAACAATGAGCTTGTTTTAAAGTCAAGTTCTCGCCATTCAAACGCTCTAGTCCTCATTTGTGCTCAACGTTTGTTTGCTCTGCTTGTCCGTGGAGAGCGAGGCAGATAATGCTCAGATAGCCTAGCGTGATTGTTGACCTTTCGGCTATTTTCTCTTATCTTATATAAACGAGTCGTCCGGCCAATCAATCTCCGTGACTATCTTGACCTTCTTGAGTTGGCCAGTGATGTACTGTAACACTCTGTATGATTGACGAATGAATCTAATTAAAACTCGCATCAATAACTGAGATGACTGACTGTTTACTGACTTCAATTAAGCTATTTATCATGCGTGCTGAAAATGAGATTGGATCCCAGTAAACCGAGGCTATGAATAACCATGAGGTGCAAAAATGACTTTTTTGGGATAAATTATATTTATTTTCTAATATTAATTCAAGCTAATTTTTAGTAAATCATCTAAAGACCCCAATCGTCTACACAGTATTCGCTTTTTCAAATTCGTAAATAATGCAAAGATTATTTGAGAAGAAAATACTATTTCAGTCTTTCTACTTCAAAATTTCACAGTTAATTCAGTGTTTCTCGCCAGTTCTTTGTAACTTTTGGTGAAATTTACTAGCAATTTCTGAGTCAAAATTGTTTCTACACCAATTTTTCTGTCGAAAAACGACTTTCTTTCTGTGTCTGGGCTGAAAGCTTTCTTCCTGTTGACCTCTCAGACACAGGCTGAATAAACCGAGATACTCGGGACTCTTTTACACTACAATGCTGCTGTTCTCTTTGGTATTAATAGCTGGGTGGGGTTGGGCAGACCATCCTAAGCCCTGCATCTTCTCCATTGTCAAGCATGCTAACGGCCTCATTCTGCACGGAGAATCTACTCTTACATGCAAAACAGATGCTTACATGTCAAAGAGAAGCTTATAGGGGCGTCTCATGTGATAAATGACTAGGATATGGCCCAGCCTGCTATTCAGGATTTAGGAACAGAAACAGTTTAGCTCAGTTAAACTCATTTTGATATTTATTTTTGTGTAAGCAGAATTATTCTTATTCTAATTCTCATACGCACTCTCAGTGGTGATTCTCAATATTGCAATGCAAGCATTTTTTTATTCTTATTTGCAAAAGCAATATGGCCATTGTTAAAAATACAGTTAAAAGTATATGTATATCACATATATATACTCTACTGTTCAAAAGTCTGTGGCTGGTAAAATATTTATCTTCTGCTCACTGAGGCTGCATTTGTTAAATCAAAAATACAGTAAAAGCTGTAAAAATGTGAAATATTATTCCAATTTAAAAGAGCTGTTGAATGTTGAAAACAGTTGTGCTGCCAAATATTTTTGTGGAAACTGTGATACATTTATTTTGCATAACGGCATTTATTTGAAAAAGAAAACTTTTGTAACATTATAAGTGTCTTTACTGTCACTTTTGATCAATGTGTCCTTGACACCTTGCTGAATAAAAAGATACATTTCTTTTAAAAAAAAAAACAAAAAAAACATGGACCCCAAATTTTATATTTATTCAAATAAAAAAACACTGTATTACAGAATTGTAAAAGTATTGAATCCCTTTTGAGAATAAAATATTAAAATATTTAAATTGATCAGTTTTATTTGTTATAGGAAAACATGCTAAATTTACACAGAAATTATGTAAAACATCTGAATGGTCCATAAGCAGTATTATTTTAGTATCATTGTGATACTATAATAGTTTTTATTTTTATATTTTCTGTTTTCATTTTCATTTTAGTTAGCCCTTGCTCCTGCTGGGAGACTCGTCCTCCGAATGCGATTGTTTCTATGATAGCATTTCATATGCACAAACCGCTCAAGTGCTTTGATGCAGGCCTGGGTTTAATTGGGCTGAAGGAGCTCGGCAGGAGTTTCCTCACTGAAAAGGCCGGATGCGTGGGATTACATGCAGGAAATCTGTCTGGGATTGTGCTGATTGGACGGGGGATGCTTTTGTAGCAATTGCAGGTGAACTTTTAAATGATTGCATCACTTACAGAAAAAAACAAGGGTTGTTTCAAACCAGTTCCGGAGATGTAAACGAGTTTATCTTCATCTTTTCAGAGGTTATATCTATTTGATGAGATACAGGAAGCACAAGCACTTCAAACGCAGCCTCTTTCTCCCTCAGCAGGTGTTCTTTCTCTTTTCAAAGTATTTGATTCAACTTTATTGCTCATAACGGTTCATTGTTTTGGATATGCATGGATCAGCTCAATCCAGGCCGGGACTCATATAGTATTGATAAAAAGATGGCATTATTAATGCATGGCATATTTGACTGCGGTCCGTTTCAGATGTGTTAGAACGCACCAATCACAAATGTTCTTTTCCAATTTCATGTAGCCCAAAGATTTGCTCGAGCTCCCTCTCAAAGTATTAGACTGAAGTTTATTGAACTTAGACTGAAACTTAGTTAAAGCTCGCAGCTCAAGAAAAGCTCATGAGACGAACACAAATCTCCAAAAATATAGATGGAGAAGAATACATTTGTTCAGGAGGAGGATTGTCTGTTTATCTCCATTCAGACAACAATGAGGTTAACTGGAGAGTAAATACAGACTTTCTTTATTTCTCTTTAAATAGCCGATCAGAGACAACGTTTGTAACTTGAATGAAACAACTGAGCTATGAAAGCAACCTCGGAGTTATTATAAAACTCATTCATGTGATCTCAACCACACATGTGCATCATTTTAAACAGGTTTGTCAAAACTAATAAGCATTTTAAGTGGATAAAAATCTTTTTATATTGGAGTTTCTACTGATATCATCAGGACTGAACTTGATCTCAGTGCTAAAGCCGTTCAGTGAGTTGTTTCTGATCTTTAAGTCCACAAAAAATGACTTTCATCTTGAATAAGTTTTTATGAATGTACATAGCATTATGTACAGTATTTTTCAAGTGTGACTTTTAAACTATGCAACTTAATCTCTACAGATTGTGTCTCAAAGCATGGCGTGTATATTATAATTACTATCATGCAAATGATAGCAAATGTCCTGGGACCACTTTAGAAAAATCTGTATGTATTTATGTATGTATTTATTTATTTATTTCACCTGGAAATAAACAATATTTTAGTATTCTGAAAATGTTCAATGGAAAAAAAAAGATTAGCCATAAAATGAAAAATAAATAAGATTAATATATTTTAATGTATATTTTAATCAAATGACAGTAAATGAGTGCCAATAATCATGCAAATTAATCTCTAAAGTTTGTTTCTCAAAAATACGTTTGTATATTTTAATCATATTCATGCAAATTATATCAAATGCACTGGGACCAAATAAAAAATCATATATTTGTTTGTTTGTTTTTAATTACATTTTTCAATTAAACCTGGAAATAAACCATTGTTAGGACTGTGAAAATGTGAAATGAAAAAAAAAAAAAAAAGTTGATGCATATATTATAAAAATCTGGGATTATTTATTTGTTTACTTAAAACTTTTGCAATAAACTGTCATAAAAATGTCACGATCTGCACAGGAACACAAAGACTGAGGATCCAAATGCAGTTTATTTAAGAATAATCCAAAGCCGTAGTCCATAAACAGGCATAAGATCATACACAGGGCAGAAAACTGGGAAGCAAACGGGAATCACCAGTGGCCTGTAGCACGAAGCCGGGTTTTTTTTTTTTTACCCAGGTAAGTTCATGTTTAGTTTGAGCAAACTCTGAGTTTTCGGACTTAAGAAGATGGGTTGGTTCTGAGTGGGTTTCGTTGCTATGGTAACTTGCGCTACACGGCTACCCTGCTCCGGAGCAGGTTTTATTCTGGGTTAGAGATCGCAAACCCAAACTGGACCAATCAGCTGTGAGCAAAATAACATATATTTCTGATGCAATGAAGCCACTCCCCCGTATCTCTCACTCCAAATTAAAGCAGTTTACAGTCAAAAAGCCCAACTTTTGCGGCTACTTATTTATCATATTTATATTATTGTAATTGTAATTGTTCATAATTCATATAATATATTAATTTAATTATTATATGAAGAGACAATTAATTTTAAGCTTCACATTTACATTAAATTATATATATATATATATACATATAGATAAGCTTTAATATATCCAACTTTTAAAATGACTAAATTTATATGTTTTCTTTTTTAGCTCTGTGTGAAACTATATATAAATAATTAAATTTGGTTGATTCCTTTGTATATTTTTTTCTGCTACCTTCTCAAACTTCTGCTGCAGCAGAAGTGTTTATTCCTGCCTTGTAAATGCATTTAAATTCATAACATTTTTAATAACGACATCTCTCTTCAGCAGAAAAGTGAACTGCGCTGACGCTCGCGAGAAGTGAATCCAAATGACGCTTTGCTGATGCTCTCCACACGTTCTCTGTGATTGGCTGTTTGCTGCACGTGTCACTCTTTCAGGTGCACGCGCTCCAGAGTTAATCACAAACTCTGATTCAAACTGTCAGAGAACGTTTATATCGAGCCTTGTGAGCCCGCTGATCCTGAACTAAACCAGGATGGCTTTATCGGGTTTTGTCAACTCAAAACTTACTCTGCAACTCTGAGTTTGTTCATATTGCTTCGTGCTACAGGCCAAGATCAAAACCATGACACAGGGAACCAGGAAAGGAGAGCACAGAACTGCAGTGTGACACAATACAAGACTAAGCAAGATCAAAACCATGACACTGGGAACCAGGAAAGGAGAGCACAGAACTGCAGTGTGACACAATACAAGACTAAGCAATGAATGACTGAGGGAACAGGGTTTATATAGGCAGAGACTGAGGAGGCAACAAGCAACAGGTGGAAACAATCAGGTAGTATGAGTCCGGGCAAAGGATTATGGGGAATGTAGTTCGTGAGGAAGTAACAATAGTGAGGGATGGAATGCCCTCTAGAGGAGCTCATGGGCAATCCAGCTGGAGATCGTGACAAAAATAAATATTAAGATGAAAATGTGGACCCACTTTATATTAAGTGGCCTTAACAACTACGGCCTTAACGACTTAGGAAGTCGTGGCCTAATGGTTAGAGAGTCGGTCTCGTAACCCAAAGGTTGCGGGTTCGAGTCTCGTACCGGCAGGGGAAAATATTTAGTTTTTTTTTTTATTTAAATTTTTTACGTTTTTAATGATTGCATTACAATCATATTGATGCAAATATTATAAAATGCACAAGGACAGCATTAAAAAATCTGGTATTATTTATTTATTTATTTACTTAAAAGTTTTGCAATAAACTGAAAAAGAAATATTATGATGAAAATGTAGTTTTTAATCAAATATCACTAAATGAGTTCCATTAATTATGTAAATTATGCAAATTGTTTTCTACAGTTTGTTTCTCTAAAAAAAAAAAGTTTGTATATTATAATCATATTCACTGAAAATATGAAACTTATTTTTTTTAAGGTAAGTGGCTGCAAACAAATTATTTTAGCTACATTTAAATAAAAAAAAATGTTGAAAGTTAGTCAACTAAATTTGTTTATTTAAATGTAGCTAAAATAAATTGATTGCAACCACTTGCCTTAAAAAAAATGTAGTAAATTCAATTAATCATTTTTTTCAGTGTTCATGCAACTAATATCAGATGCACCGGGCCTACATTAAAATATTGATTAATTTATTTAAACCTGGAAAAAATTAAGTTTTCTTCAAATAAAGAACACTTTTGCCATAAAATAAAAAATAAATAAAATGTACACTACTTCTAGACAAAAATCTAAGTTTTAATCAAATAAACTGAAGTTAATGAGTGTCATTGATCACGTGACTTTGTACACACATTTAGATTTTCTTGCTTCCATTGAAGTGAATCTTGTTGGAGAACATGATCATTAGTGTAGTTGCATCTCACATGCATGCTCATTTCTCACTTTCACTTTTCAAACTGTAATGTAATTTGCACGGAAAAGTTTGGTATCGGAGAGTTCGGACCTCACGGTGTGTTTGTTATCCTGACATGTTTCTCAGGCGAGTGCGTCCCTGTGGAAAGCTGCTGTGACGGTGGCAAATGTCTCTTCTCTGTGGCAGTAAACAGAGGTCGATGGAGTAAACAGAGCGAGGGGCCGTCAGGGGCCAGGACTCGGGCTCCGGTGAGGGCTGGGGGACGGCGGTAATAGCAAGGGAGTGGAGAGTTAACAGTAAAGTGCTTTCTGACTTACACTCACACAACAGACAGTCCTATACATCACACGGACGGGGGACATGTTTGCCCTGAACACTCTGCTCTTCTGCAAGGCTACAGAGGTACACGAGAAAAAAGGAATCGCCTTGTCTTATTTTATCATCTCTCTCTCCCCGGTCATTCTTTGTACCTTCATCTTCACTTATCCTTTGTTCTCGCTCCTATTTCTCTTCCGTCTGCCCCCTATCTTCACATTTCCCGTGGCTGTGTTTAAACGCTGCGTCTGCGCTGTGTCCTCTCGTCTGCTCGTTCCGAGATCTCTCCTCTTATCTGAAGGTGATATGGTAAGAAGGCAGGCCTGGACGATCCTCGACAGACGGGTCACGACCCAGAAATGGATCAAGAGAAATAATCAGAAATAGTTCATCTTAAAAAATGTCTTTTATTTTCTTAAAAGAAAATATGACTTTAAATATGGTTTTGTTTGCAATAATAAACATGGTTTGTGCCACAATGTGTTGAATGCATGAAATTAAACCAAAATATTAAAATAAGAATGAATAATAAAATAAAAAATGTGAATAATAATATTAAAATATATTACTAACGTTATATATTGTGTGTGTGTGTGTGTGTGTGTGTGTATATATAGTACATTATAATATAATATATTCATATGATATTAAAAATAAATATTCATAATTTCATATTTTCCAATGATTTTAAGGACGTTTTTGTTTACTTTTGTACATTAAACCAACATATTATCATTTTAAGTAAATTATGGCATTAAATATTGGTTCATTTGCAACAACAAATATGGTTTGCCAAAATGTATGCATGAAACAATTGAAATTCAATATACATTTAAAAATGATTTTTTTAATTAAAATATATTATTCATATTACAATTTTGTACTATATCATAATATATTATTAATATTATAATTGTGCATTATAATGTATTATAATATATTATTCATTTTAGAATGATATAAAAAAAAGAAATATTCACAATTTCCAAATATACATAATATATTTTCATTTTAGGGTTGTTTTTTGTTTACATTTATACATTAAACCAAAATATTATCATTTAAAGTATATTATAACATTAAATATGAGTGCATTTGCAATAATAAACATGGTTTGTACCACAATGTATGCATGAAACCAACATTTTATATTAAAAATTTATATTAAATATATTATTCATATTATAATATTTACCGTATATTATAATGTATAATACATTATAATATATTCATATCACATTATATTCAAAATATTCATAAATATATTTTCAATGTTTGATTTTGTTTTTGTTTACTTTATAACATCGAACCAAAATATTAACATTTAATTTAAATTACTAAATTAAATATGGGTTCTTTGCAATAATAAACACGGTTTGTGCAAAAATGAATGCATAAAACCATCCAAATTCAAGATACATTTAAAAATGCTCCATACTTTTATATTAAATATTGCTATTAAAATCATATTTTAATGGTTATATTGAAATATATAATACATTGAATTATATTTGTCATATTATAATGATATCAAACATAAATATTCATGCATTTTACAATTTTCAAATACTCATAATATATTCTAAATGTTTGATTTTAAGGACATTTTCGTTTCCTTTTGTACATGAAACCATCTGAGTATTTGGTGTTGGTGAAAGCGCTGATCTACAGGCCATCTGCGTTCCAGCAGGACGAGCTTCATCTGGGCTGGGTGATCAAAATTCAGCTCAGAAAACCCACAGAGCAAGGATGTCACAGTTTAGTTCTCCTCCAACCCGGTTAATTGCTTAAAGGCAGGCTCGCAGAATTAAATATGTCTAATACGCGCGTGCCCATAACCCATCCTGACAACAGACGCGCTGCATAAGAATCAAACCTTCCTCATTACATGAAGGGCAATTGAAGATGAATTAATTGACAGGCGGTACTGCTGTAATGAACCATAAATTAAACACACTGCAATCCAGCACTCACATTCAATACCAAAGATGTGACATTTTTGCACAAAATGATTAGACTGATATGCCTGCAAAAACCACCAAAGAAAAAAAAAGAGAGAGAGAGAGAGACTGAAACTGAATACTAACTAGGCTTGGACATTTTCTTAAGAGTCTAATATGCTCTGCATGGGATTTAGTGCATCGCTATGTGGTTGCTATAGTGTGTTCTGGGTGGTTTCTTGGTGTTGCTAGGTGGTTGCTAGGGCATTGGTGTTTGGGGTATTTTTAATCATTTTGCTATGCAGTTTGGAGGCTGTTCTATGTTTTCAGTGTGTTGCTATGTAGTTGCTAGTGTGTCTGGGTGGTTGCCAGGGCTAATTGCACACTGGTTTGTGTCTGGGTTTTGTTCATATCACTAACACTCAGATTGAGCCATTGTAATAGTTATGCTTGACTTAGTAATTGCAGTTGGAAGATAGCTTTATGTTTTTGAACTGCAATCATTAAGGTTAAAAGCATAGCTCACCCCAAAATGAAAATTTGCTGTTAATTTACTTCCGATATGTAGGTGACTTATTGTCTTCAGTGGAACAGTAAAGAAGATTTTTAGCTGAAATTGTGGTCCTTGGTGATTCATAAAATGCAAGTCAGTGGCTTTTTTGAGAATAAAAAGAGCAAGGAACACAAATTTAATTCCTGTGGCTCCTGACGATATATTGATGTCTTATGAAACGAAACGATCAGTCTGTGCAAGAAACTGAACATTATTTACAGCATTATTACCCGTAACCCAGAGCCTCAGCTAAAGGGGAAATCTGATTCTCTTCTGTGAACTGATTCTTTCAGTTCGTTTCAATGAACTGGTTCAGTTCACTAGTTTGTTTTAGGTAATCATGCAATGCCGAAACATACACGCAATTATATTATTAAAGCACCCAATAATGATGTGAAATATGGATGTTTAACATGTCTAAAGCATATAAAGTGAATAAACTAGTCTTCATCAGCTCACCTTTTTACATAAACAATGAGAAACCGTTTCCTCAGTTCAGTGACTGTTGAAGGAACTGATATGTCTGATATTTTTTTTTGACTCTCAAAGTGACGGTAGCCATGGACTTGCATTTAATGAATCGCCAAGAACCACGGTTTCAGCTAAAAATCCTCTTCACTGTTCTACTGAAGAAAAAGTCACCTATATATTAGATGGCCTGAGGTTGAGTAAATTAATAGCAAATTTTAATTTTTGGGTGAACTATTCCTTTAAGTCAGGTTTTGCAGGAAAACACAAGCCTAACATGAGTGTGTAAATTCACAGGCACATGAGAGATGGAAAGCCAGTGCGGGTGGGAGTGAGACAGAGGAGTGATTGAGAGATTGGTGTGGGGGTTTCGAGGAGAGCAGAGCCTGGACTGATTACTCCAGGACTCACACTCTGATCCTGCGATCCATCATTCCCTCCATCTCTGGGATTACACTCCGTCTTAAGATCCTAACACCTTGTTTCCCTCCAGGCTGGAATTGTGTTTAACACAGAGAGCTTTAGACGCTGTGGATTATGGGCTTCTTAATTAAGTAACGCTGTTAGTTCATGAATCACATCGGCGGTGATGCAAAAGAGCCGGACAATATCCTAAGGGCTCAGGGGAATCCTTACCTCAGAGCTTACAAAGAGGTTTTTTAATGCTTTGTTGGTTTGTTTTTAATGCATTAATAATATGATATGTGCCGTGCTGTTGTAACTGATTACATGTAATCTGGATTACATAAACAGATTCCAAAAATGAAGTACTTGTAATTAGATTATATTACATTTTAAAATTTTAAATTGATAGTTAATGGTCATATATTTTATTCTCTTTTACAAAAAAAAAAAACAATAATCCCATTCAAATCTATAAACAAGTTATGTCAAAAGTAATCTAAAAGTAATCCAAAAGTAGTCATTACCTAAAATGAGTAATCTTGATTACATTACTGTCTACAATTTTCAACATGTAATTTGTAATCAGTAACAAACTACAATTTGTAAGTAATCTACCCAGGACTGGATATGTGATATGTTAAATTAAATCAAAACTTAATGACATTTTCAAGTGGAAATGATGAAATCTAGTCCGGTCTACTTCTGCTTTCAGTCTTCAAGACAAGTGACGTCCCCTTCTGGCTCCAGATGGACACGTATCCCTCACAAATGGAAAGCTCTGTAATCTCAACTTCTTCACAGTTTGAAGCCCTGTATAAACTTCACGTCTGTCAGCATATTTGACTGAGAATCCTGTACAAATCACTTTCTCAAAGACTGTAAATCCTCCACTCTGAGATTTCCCAAGAACATCCGTAAACATTTCGGCTGTAGGAACGGCCGAGGCAAAGCAGGTAAACATCTATCTATCTATCTATCTATCTATGCATGCATTCATTTATTTATGAATCTATCTATATATCTATCTGCATCTATTTATGCATGCATTAATTATCTCTCTATATATGCATGCATTATCTATCGATCTACATCTATTTATGCATGCATTAATTATCTAAACTAGCTAGCTATGCATGTATTTATGCATGAATTAATTATCTATATATGCATGCATTAATTTATGCATGCATTATCTATCTATCTATCTATCTATCTACATATGCATTCATTTATGCTTGCATTTACTTATTTATTTGAACGCTCATTTGTGATTTTTCTTTCATTTGTTCATTTACAAACAAACACACACCGTCGATGTCTGGTTGTTTTCCAACTACCTGTCGATGAAGCTCATCTGTCATTAACGCTCTGTGTGAGTTTGCAGGTCACAGAATCTCACCTCATCCTCACGGCCCCAAACCTGATCGATTCGTCAGTCCCTTCCCTTCCCTACAGCCCAGACGGAGTTCATTAGAGCCTTTAGTAACCCAAATCCTGGCAGATTGTGAGAATCAAACAGTTGCCAAACTTAACAAAAGCATGTGACAGCATCGAACGCACTTCTCCAAACCAAATCTAGCGCCGTTAACAATCTGTAAGTATTGATAAAAAGGTTTACTGATAACCACGAGGGATCATTCAGTGGCTTTTTGCACTCAAGTCTCTTCTATTTTTAGAGACAAATCACTCGGTCAGCCCTGGCTGTTCCCACCCTGTCAATAAAGTCGCCTCACCGGTCTCTTTGTCTGAGCCTAATATCCACTTACCCCGAGGCAGCACGGATCTCAAGAGAACATCTCCTCAGGGGGAAACATGTCTGCGGGAGCTATGAAATTCACAACTTCTATCACTTGAACCATACAGCATGTTATAACCAGCACACACAGAGGTGCTGACACCATATTTGGTGATTTTAAACTCAACAGCATGTCTAGAAATGACATTTCCACTGAGCAAGAAAGAGGACAAAAACGTTTGCCAAATGTTTCTAAAAATAGCAGTAATCATTTATGAAGCATGCATGTGTCTTGACTAGCATACTCCTATACTATTTGTACTATTTTGTGGTTTTTTAAATCTGTGCACAGTATTCAGCTTTTCTGTACGCATTGAATACTAAATGAACTGCTGCATTTGCCAAAATATATAGATGTGCATTAATGATAAACAGTGCATACATTCTATTTATTTATTCATGCATTTATTCAAGTATGCGGGAAAGAGTACAAAAATTGAGCCAAATGTGTCTACAAATAGCAGTAATCATCAGCTTTTATGAAGCATGCAAGTGAGAATGGATGTTTTTGGAATAGCATACTGCCATACTGTTTGAACTATTTTGCACAGTGTGCAACTTTTCTGTATTCACTTAATACTTGTATGAACTCTTTCATTTGCCAAAATAGGCTGCAGGAGGCTGTGCATTGATAATAAACAGTGTGTACATTTTTCATTTATTTATGCATTTTGATATGCATTTGTTTATTTATGACTTCATTTATTTAAGCATGCATAAAATCAAATAAAATGTTTGCCAAATGTGTCTACAAATAGCAATAATCACCATATATGAAGCATGTGAGAATTTTAAGTCTGTACACTGTGCACAGCATGCAACTTTTCTGTATGCATTGAATACTTGAATGAATTGCTACATTTGCTAAAATATATGGGGCTGTGGTGCTGTGCATTGATGATAAACAGTGCACACATTATATTTCACACAATGCAATGCATTCAAAAGCACCCTAGTTTTTCATTTTGACGAAATATGCAACTGCACATTCTGCTCCTGCCGAAAGTGAAGAATTGGATTTAAAATTGAATTTTTGATGACTGGATGACGACACCCTTTGAATTAAGCACAATGAGATCATGGGACAATAATACAGTCATACAATCATTTCAGATTGCATATTCTATTTTTTTTTTTGTACTGAATTATACAGTATGAATCAGTAAGCAGTTCACTAGTACTAGGCTGGGATTCTTTATCTGAAGGGGTTTTCAGTGGGCTTCATGTGTCTGTATGCTGTACATACCGTATTGGTGTGTCATCCTGAAATGTAACACTGCCATCTAGAGGTTGAACTGAAGTGTGATTGTAGATAGGGATCTGTCGGGTGTAAATGAGAGCATGATGTCCCTGTTGAAGATCTGCTCGGCTGCCCTTGGCACTGCTCTGCTGAGGTTTAGCATACAGGAGAGATGAATTTATAGTGGCAGAAGCGCAGGCCATGGTGACTTGTCTTTGCGGTTCTGCACATGAACGGAGACAAAGAAAGAAAGTAAAAAGAGAGCAGGAGGAGACAACAGAAGAGTTTGCTTAGTCACTTTTCCTCTGCATTATATCAAAAAGACAAAATATCAATGTCATCATATCAAAGGATAAAATATTACTGATAAATAAATCATTGTCTGCCAATGGAGATGATCGTATAACTTACTGAGCTGTGAATCATTCATTTTCCTTGATAATATATACATGTGTTTTTGTTTTCGATCAGCTGTTTAGAATCAGAATGAAATGCCAGATTCGCGAATGAATCACTCTTTTGGTCTAATGGTCAAACGGGTGTGCGAAAAGGTTCGCGATTCAGTTTGATTCTTTCGGACAGTTCACTCAGGCACTCAATCATTTCTCACAACTTAACAAGATATTTTATGAAACAAAAGCAAAAAGAGGGCTGGGTGAGGCGGATATTTACCAAAAATAAATCATTGTAGGCAGGGATGGATTACTGGCCGGGCCAATGGGGCCAGTGCCCAGGGGCCCTTGACTACCAAGAGCCCGGGGGGGGGCCCTGGGCTTTAATGTTGCGTGATCCAGTTTGGTACGAAAAACCCATCAACAATGAAAACGAATGGTTATGTATGCTTTAATATATGTGTCCCTTAGCCTATACAATGCCTCTTGAACAAGGCTCTTGGTCTATGAGGGCTCTCAGGCACTATAAATATGAAGGCCTCCAAATCTTTTATAGAACCAGGGCTGTAGCTCAGGAAACAAAACTTGGGAATGTTTTCTATCATTTTTCAGCGATGAAAACGCTCTTTATTTATAAAGTATAAAAATATCAGAATTCCAATCATAACATATTGAATAAAATACTTAGTTCACAATTTCTAAACATGTTTATCCTATTTTTAACACTGTGTTAGAATTAAAGCAGCACTATGGCACTTTTGGCGCTCTAGCGGTTAATAAACAGAACTGCACACATCCCGCGGAAGAACATTCCAACCGGAGCTACTTCTCTAAGTTTATGTCTCTGGCGATTCACGCAGGTACAGGTGCATCTCAATAAATTAGAATGTCGTGAAAAAGTTCATTTATTTCAGTAATTCAACTCAAATTGTGAAACTCGTGTATTAAATAAATTCAATGCACACAGACTGAAGTAGTTTAAGTCTTTGGTTCTTTTAATTGTGATGATTTTGGCTCACATTTAACAAAAACCCACCAATTCACTATCTCAACAAATTAGAATACTTCAAAAGACCAATAAAAAAAACATTTTTAGTGAATAGTTGGCCTTCTGGAAAGTATGTTCATTAACTGTACATGTACTCAATACTTGGTAGGGGCTCCTCTTGCTTTAATTACTGCCTCAATTCGGCGTGGCATGGAGGTAATCAGTTTGTGGCACTGCTGAGGTGGTATGGAAGCCCAAGTTTCTTTGACAGTGGCCTTCAGCTCATCTGCATTTTTTGGTCTCTTGTTTCTCATTTTCCTCTTGACAATACCCCATAGATTCTCTATGGGGTTCAGGTCTGGTGAGTTTGCTGGCCAGTCAAGCACACCAACACCATGGTCATTTAACCAACTTTTGGTGCTTTTGGCAGTGTGGGCAGGTGCCAAATCCTGCTGGAAAATGAAATCAGCATCTTCAAAAAGCTGGTCAGCAGAAGGAAGCATGAAGTGCTCCAAAAGTTCTTGGTAAACGGGTGCAGTGACGTTGGTTTTCAAAAAACACAACACCAGCAGATGACATTGCACCCCAAATCATCACAGACTGTGGAAACTTAACACTGGACTTCAAGCAACTTGGGCTATGAGCTTCTCCACCCTTCCTCCAGACTCTAGGACCTTGGTTTCCAAATGAAATACAAAACTTGCTCTCATCTGAAAAGAGGACTTTGGACCACTGGGCAACAGTCCAGTTCTTCTTCTCCTTAGCCCAGGTAAGACGCCTCTGACGTTGTCTGTGGTTCAGGAGTGGCTTAACAAGAGGAATACGACAACTGCACTGTAAAAAGTAATCACTGAATCTACTTAAGAAA
>NW_015648158.1:174160-231972 GCF_001515625.1 Sinocyclocheilus rhinocerous
TTTTTTTTATTGGTCTTATGGAGTATTCTAATTTGTTGGGATAGTGAATTGGTGGGTTTTTGTTAAATGTGAGCCAAAATCATCACAATTAAAAGAACCAAAGACTTAAACTACTTCAGTCTGTGTGCATTGAATTTATTTAATACACGAGTTTCACAATTTGAGTTGAATTACTGAAATAAATGAACTTTTCCACGACATTCTAATTTATTGAGATGCACCTGTATGTGTTACTCCGCAGCGGTGACGACCCGACCAGGCTACAATAGTCCGAATATAAGTACTTATTATAAGTGTACCGTAGTGATTCGGAATAAGACAAAAACGCGGTTTGGAAGATGAATTAATGATGTACTCGCTCATTATACACATTTTGCAAATTTTGAACACAGAAAAAGTTACATAGTGCTGCTTTAAGTTAAAAAAGGAGAGAATTTTAAAGCTTCAACAATGAAACCTGACGATTTTTTTATTGAAATTACTGAAATATTTCTTTATTTCCTTCCTTTGTATATTTCAGGTAGCCTAGCCTGTTTATTTATTTTTCCTTTTGTTTCATTGAAAACAAAACATGTTTTCTTAGCAGCATTTTTAATTGATAATATATATAGTTTTAATATCGAATAACATTTTAGACATAACATTGCCAAATACTTTGTCTATTTTTGCTCCGCCAATGAAAATAGTTCCAAGCGATGCATTACTGAATGAATCATTTTGTTTGAACGACTCATTGAATCACTCATAGAGGAAGCCACTTACTGCGCTTTTGAACGAATCAACGTTGTCGAATGAATCGGTTGAATTAATGACTCGCTCATAAAGACAGCCACTTATTTCTTTCTTGGCTGAATCGGTGTGTTTGAAAGAATCGGTTGATTGAACGGATCAGTGACGCACACCTAATGTGTAAGGATGTGACCTGCAGAAAGAGACTGAAAAATCCATCACTAATGAACCACATGAGCAATGGCTTTTTATTTCCAGCATGTTCATTTTCTTGTCATTGTGCAATTACAGTTAAAATTTGAATTAATTAAGTTATAATTAATAAAGTGTCTGAGCTTGACCGGAGCATATTTCTGAATGTCTGCTGAACCCAAAATTTAATAATAAACTGCAGCAAAAGTTTCTGTGGCTTTGGATTCAGTGGGAGCTGTTAGTTTAAATGGGCATGAAATCTCTGCTGCTTTTTATAGCGCAATGGAAGCGAGACAGATGGACAGTGATTGGCGTTTCTTTATCTTGCGTTCACTCTACCGTCTCTAAGCGTGTCACAACAAGCACAACAAAATTGAAAAATGAACAGGAGTGCAGGACAGATTTGCTGCTCTGTAACACAGTTTCTTCCAGAGCCGCGTGTTCAAGTGTGATGTGTTTGACAGCTGCTCTTACTGTCATATGAAACTCTCAAGAGAGAAATTCATTCCAGCAAAATATTTTTCCAAACTACTTTCAGGTTTGAGGTGGATTCAGCCGGTTCAGAGATGTTTGAATAATTCCAGGCAATATAACCTGTCAAACGCCTGGCCTAAATCCTCTAAACATGCATAATGATTCCTCAGGCCTACTGCAGAAACATTCACTAAAGATCTGCAGGAGCATTCATTAAAAACTATATATTTTTTTTAGTGGTAGGCCGAGGTTGTACCATCAAGCTTTGTGACAGTTTTATGCCCAATTAGATAGCACCAATTAAATCATTTACAATAAAATATGAAGACTTGATTTGTGCATAATAATATAACCTTCCCCAAATCATCTTTTCCAAAATGTGCAAATTAACAGTTTCAGCTATTAAAAAAAAAAAAGATCTGTCTTACTGTAATTGCTCTGGTAGTATTATTGATGTAAGACTGAATCAATAATAACACATTTGAAAGGCTCAACTTCACGCTCTGCTGTTTAACCAAAGCACTTGAGCAATCAGTACACATTGGTGTTTGATAGGTGTCTAATTAAAAGAAAAAAAATAAAGTTAAAAAAGGTTTTTGTGAAAATTAAAAGAGCTTATAATGTAATTTCTTATATAATAGTTTATTATCTTCATTGTATATATAAAATTAGATATTTCACATGTACACTACCGTTCAAATGTTTGGGGTCAGCAAGCTTTTTAAAACATAAATTGATGTTTTTATTCAGCAAGGACACATTAAAATCATCAAAAGTGATAGTAAAGACATTTATAATGTTACAAAAGATTTAAAAATTATTTAAAATAAATGCTGTTTTTGAACTTTCTATTAATCAAAGAATCCTGAAAAATAAAATGTATCACGGTTTCCACACAAATATTGGGCAGCACATCTGTTTTCAACATTGATAATAATCCGAAATGTTTCTTGAGCAGCAAATCAATGATTTCTGAAGGATCATGTGACACTGAAGACTAGTAATGATGCTGAAAATTCAGCTTTGATCACAGGAATAAATTACATTTTAACAGATATATCCACATAGAAAACAGTTATTGTAATAATATTTCACATTAGAGTCACTAATCACTGTTTGTTTTTGTTGTTGTTGTTGTTTTAAAAGAAGTATAAATATTTGTTGTGCTCACCAAGGCTGCATTTATTTGATCAAAAATGCAGCCTTGGTGAGCACAACAAATATTTAAACTTATTTTAAAACAACAACAACAACAAAAACAAAACAAAAAAATCGTACCAACCCCAAAGTTCTCAATAAACGTATCATTTTTCATATTGACTTTAGTGAATGTTTCTCAGAGAGGGTATTTTTTAAAGGGGTCACCTTTACAGATCTTCTTTATGCACCAAGAGCTTGTAACACTCCAAAGAGAAAGGAAAAATTGAAATCGCATCATATGACCCCTTTAAAATCAACTTCCACCATTATAAGATATAGTTCACTGAACACACGTTGACCTTTTGTGACCCAAGCCTATTTAATTACTTTTCATATTCCTCTTTTTCCTCACAATAATGGACTCAGTGGAGCAGGAAAGATGTAATGAGAGAGAAAGAGACACACAAAGCCTTATCAATGCAACTGATTAAACCGATCAGTCCTGATCCGTACTCCGTTTCCTTCATTCAAACCTATTTATGATCTGGTGATGGTAAACTCTTGGCCTTTCTCTCCCACTGATGCTCGACCTGTTTTTCTCCATTCCCTGATCCGTCTCTCCAGCGGCCTCATCTTACTCTCTATTCCCAAATCTCTGTTCTCATTAGCCCCTCTGACAGCCTTGATCTATGTCTGTGTTCTGTCTATCAGCTTGTGTAAAGTCCACTATTCTTAGGTTATAGTTCAGGTTTGTTATCCGCCTTACTATAGCCGCAGTTAAATTGGTAATGACCTCTGCTTCTGTTCCCTGAGGCTCCTGCAGTAATGGGCAATGGAGGCATTTTTCCATGAGGTCATTTTCAGGGGCAGCGATGCTGCCGGTCCAGACGGATTCAGTGCAGCTCATGGGTTTGATGATGGATTGGTTTAGTCAGAGAGCGTGCAGAAACATTTTCCCCCAAACACTTTTGGAATACATTTGCCTTTGGATACTCCTGACAGGAATCTTCTCGAGCAATTTCCATTATTTACACTGTAGCTGTATTATACACTCTTAAATATGACGGCTCTTTATTAGCATTGGTAAAGAACCTTAAACATCCATGGAACCACTAAAGGTTCTTTACAGAGGAAAAAGGTTTAGGTGTTCTTCTTCTTTTAAGAACGTTTCACTGAAAAGTTCTTTTTGAAACCCAAAATAGTTCTTCTATGGAAGCACTGTAAAAACGCCTTTTATTTTTAAGAGTGCATGGGTAGTTGACTGATAAAATAAAATTTTTTGGTTAATATAGAGCATTACTATAAGGCAAAGTATATATTTGTGTATGCTATGACAGGTCACAGTTTTTAACCATTTTGTATTTAATATTCAATGCACTCTAATAGTCCTGCAGTGTGACAAATGAAAATGAAATGAACAAATAAAAAGCAAAAACAGTCTAGTTTCTTAATTAATATGAGGTCATAAAGATGCACAGGTCTGCATCTTTAGAAAAATGTCTGCTGATTTGCAAAAAAGTCCTAATATTACCAAATTTGATGATGAAAATATCAGCAAAAGCTTTCCATCATACACTTTTTACACAAAATAAGATTTTTTCTAATTATATATATGTATCTGCTTTAATGCATTCATCAAAATAACAAAAGCAGTCAAATGTTTCAGTTTGAATGACAAAAAGAAGTGTTCAAAAATAACTTACAATCTGCAAAGATGTGGAAAAAGTTGGATTAGGCATAAAATGATGTGGTCATGTGAAAATTGGCTGAGAAATGATCAAATAGTTGTAAATCAGGCTCAGAGGAAGACAGGAAGCTTGTTTTTGTGGCCTTGCAAATGATTGTAAAAGCAAAAATGCTACTAAACACATCATATCTTGTGAGAAAGTGTGATGTTCTCGAGCAAAACAAGCACCCAAAATTAGTAAGAAACAAGTATTGGGTTTCATTCAGCAAATATGTTTCAGGGTGGTGTAATAATTATACAAGAAATGCAATAATTGCATTGGATAAAATATAAAAGCAAGAGTAAAAAAGATGCACAAATACACTTTTCATGCAAAACATTTCACAAGCACAAGTGGAAAAAGTTGGATTAGGCATAAAATGATGTGGTCATTGGAAAATTGGCTGAGAAATGATCAAATAGTTGTAATCAGGCTCAGAGGAAGACAGGAAGCTTGTTTTTGTGGCCTTGCAAATGATTGTAAAAGCAAAAATGCTACTAAACACATCATATCTTGTGAGAAAGTGTGATGTTCTCGAGCAAAACAAGCACCCAAAATTAGTAAGAAACAAGTATTGGGTTTCATTCAGCAAATATGTTTCAGGGTGGTGTAATAATTATACAAGAAATGCAATAATTGCATTGGATAAAATATAAAAGCAAGAGTAAAAAAGATGCACAAATACACTTTTCATGCAAAACATTTCACAAGCACAAGTTTGAAATGATAAACCACCATGTTTTCTTCAAATAATGAAGCTGCGTTATTTGTTTGATCTTGCTTTCTTATCCTATAAAATGACATTCACACATTTTTATTCACAAACCACTTGTTAGTCACTGTATCTTAGAAGTTGGTTTGATCTGCAATGATTCAGCTGACATCTCATATCTCACAGTCAGCTGCATATACAAGTATTCTGGTTAAATTAACATGAGGGCTGTTAATCACTTCAATAAGTTCATGTGTAAATCATTCTGACTGTTCTCCTGCCAGACGTCAGCGGGGAATCTGGGAACTGTCAGTGTGTGTTTGTGTTTTTGGGAGCTGGGATGGCTCATAGTGTGTGAGCGTGTGGGTCTTGCATGCAGGACCCCCTTCACTGCCCTCTGTGGCAGCGTCATGTTTTATTGGAGCGTAATGAAATTCCCACGCATCATAAACCCTGAGCTATGCCCCTCCATGAGTCCTGTAGTAAGGCAGAGATGCCCTAGAGCTGCTTGTCTATTCCAGTTTACGGCTCGTACAGATATCTGGGTTCAGACCTGACGCTTCATCTCAGAGCTTTTTAATGGTGAAGCCTCTCTGAAGAGCTGCTCTCAAGTGTTTACTGCACTGCAGAGCGTCCACAAACTTCACCCAGTGACATTAATAGTGCTGATTCCTGAGCAAGAATCACTATTAATATTGCTTAGTTATAATTGAAGATAGAATTAGTGATATTATATATTTTAATAATTCTCAGAATTTTGGCTAACACTTTGGCAATGTTAATAGAACGTTCATTCAGCATTATCTGGTCTTTAATAATGCTCTCAAAACGTTAGAACAAAAACATTATTTATACATCCTTCATGGAAGGTTTTTTTTTTTAAATGTTTTTTAAATGTTACTTGTTTCAAACTTTCAGGGAACATTCAAAACTAACGTTCCCATAATGTTTGTGAAATTATAATGTCCCTTAACATTGGCATAACCAAGAAATGTTTATTTATTTTTTTTAAACTGGACATTTTGCTCATTCAAAAAACATTCAGAAATAAAGTTTTCATAACTTAAGAAGCAAAACGTTCTTAGAACATATTTTTATTAGATGGGTATTCATGCATAAATTCATTAGTGTAGTTCATTAAATGCCCTTGAAACCTGATCCAAGGTATCCCAGCATAACATGATTAATCACAAAATTAGGCTTATTTAGAAATAGAACAGCTGATTTGAAAATATTTCCGGTTCTGTTTGTTGTGCAGTTTTTCCCACACATTTGCTGCGTCCCAATGTGCCTACTTAGGCTATACTACGCCCTTGAAGTATGTACTCTTTTGGTGAAGAAAAAGTACACACTTTTGAGTGTGTAGTAGAAGAGTAGGCAAGCTTTGAGACATAGCCTACTATAACGTCATACAACTGCGTCTTTAACGGACTGCTCTGTCGTCGATCCAGGAACATGTCTTACTTGGCAAAATCACGGCATCTTGTCACAGTTAACATCCTCCACATTTCATTTCATTTAAAGGGGTCATATGATGCGATTTCAAGTTTTCCTTTCTCTTTGGAGTGTTACAAGCTGATTGTGCATAGATAAGATCCCTGAAGTTGCAAAGACTAAAGTCTCAAAACCAAAGAGATATTCTTTATCAAAGTTAAGACTCTGCCACGCCCCCCTAAAACGGCTCATTCTAACACGCCCCCACATATCTACCCCACTATGTGGAAATATTTGCATAATCCCGCCGCAAATGTGCACGCAAAGAAAGAAGGCATGGTGTCAGTAACCGCAGTTAGTGTTGAAGCAGCCATGTCAAGGAGACGCTGTGTGTTTCTAGGCGAAAGCAAAAGCACTTTATAGCATGTCAACATATTCTGTGACACCAAATACACAAAATAATGAGCTTTAAAAAAAGCATCATATGACCCCTTTAACTTCCTACCGTATTGGAGAGAAATGAAGTAGCACATTGATCTGCCAGCCGTGGGTCTTTATGCAGAGTAGCTACTCTGCTCATATTTTTACATAATGATGCATTTAAAAGTTAATGGCCAAACGGATGTTTATAGAAGTTCACATTGTTGTTGTAGATGTAATATCCTAACACAGATAACATTAAATAAAAAATTTCAACAGGTTAAATGTTGATTATTAGTACCTCAAACCCCTTTATCTAAACCTCACTTAAAGGGGTCATATGATGCGATTTCAATTGTTCCTTTCTCTTTGGAGTGTTACAAGCTGATTGTGCATAGATAAGATCCCTGAAGTTGCAAAGACTAAAGTCTCAAAACCAAAGAGATATTCTTAGCATCATATGACCCCTTTAACCGTCGGTCGCACACATCCGCCATGTTTGTAGTTTTTAAAGTTTTTTATTCGTGTTTGTAGTTCTGAACCGAATCATTCGTCAAAGCGCAATGGATTGTGGGTAATATTAGCCATCAGAGTGTGCACATGTCCACAAAATCTACCTAAAATAGTAGACCATCCGGGGACTTCTGGCATACTCTTTTCAACATACTATGCTTTGGGACACACTTATTTTAATCTCACATACTATTTAGGATGGATAGTATGAACATTGGGACGCAGGGATAGACTTTACTTAGGTATATTAACGGCCGCCCAAGTATATTTGGTGTAACATTTTTGCTTTTATTATTTTTATCCTCTTATACTAATAATATTTTTTTTAATTCTATGTATTTTTTTTATTTATCCGTCCGAAATAACGAAACCATCCGCAGTCGATTAACTGCACGTTTTGCATCTGCTCCTGCTCGTTCTGTTTCCTCCCGCTGACATTCGCACGTGCGCTGCAGAGACAAAGACAGAGCTCGACAGTGCGGGTGCTTCAGGCTCATTTGCGACTAAAAATAGATGTGTGCGAGTTGCATTTTAGGGGCCCCAAGCAGATTTTCAAAAGAGGGCCCCCCAATAATTCAAGTTTAAGTTTCATGTCTTTTATTTTGTAATTTTGCTTCATGTCATGGTCTTGTTCCTCTTGTGCTCCTGCCATGTGTTCCTTTAGTTCCTTTCGCTCGCCTTCAGTGGAATATTGTTAAATTTTTCTGGGCTGGCATGTTTTATTCCTGACTAAAATGCAAACATGTATAAGTGTAAACAAATGTTTGAATAAAGATATGGCATATTTAAATATTTGATGTTATTTGATAAACACCAAAGTGAATAAAAAAGTGCTCGTGCTCATGAATCAGTATATCATGAATCAGTGCTCATGAATCAGTATATCATGAATCAGTGCTCATGAATCAGTATGTCATGAATCAGTGCTCATGAATCAGTATATCATGAATCAGTGCTCATGAATCAGTATATCATGAATCAGTGCTCATGAATCAGTATAACATGAATCGGTATATCATGAATCAGTGCTCATGAATCAGTATAACATGAATCGGTATATCATGAATCAGTGCTCATGAATCAGTATAACATGAATCGGTATATCATGAATCAGTGCTCATGAATCAGTATATCATGAATCAGTGCTCATGAATCAGTATAACATGAATCGGTATATCATGAATCAGTGCTCATGAATCAGTATAACATGAAGTGAATAAAAAAGTGCTCGTGCTCATGAATCAGTATATCATGAATCAGTGCTCATGAATCAGTATATCATGAATCAGTGCTCATGAATCAGTATATCATGAATCAGTGCTCATGAATCAGTAAATCGTGTACATGAATCTGGTTACTGGCAAGTACCCTGGCTCACTGCACAATGGGACAGTGATTACTCAATTTCCGGCTAACAAAGTAGAACATCACCGCTGGAATTAATCAACAACTGGCAGGACCCATTTCTTTTTGATATTATTTTTTATTCTCTTCAAACACATTGTTCTGTTACATGTCCTTACAACATTTCAGCTGAATATTAATTAGAAATGTTAACTAGATGTGTCTAGTGATGTGCGTTTATGCTGAAATGTAAAAATAGTTTGTCTTTTCAAATCTTCTATCGCTTGTCATAATATTTATCGAGTTGGCTCGTGTGGTTTATGTTTCGCGCTTCAGAAATGTGCTGTAATTTCCGGTAAGGGAGCATACTGAGCATCGCTGCTCCCTAGTTTTTGCGGTGCATTGTGGGTTTTTCCGGGAACAAACAATCCAGCACACAGGAAGGATTTCGCGATTGAGACAGCCCTTGCATATTTTTAAATGCATCTGCATCATCTGTGACCTTTAGCTCGGTGTCATCCCGATGTTTCTTGTGAAGGGCCCAGCGGCAGGTGTAACGTGTTTTACTCTTGTGTATTCACACACAGACTCACAAATCCTCACAGCACGTCAAGCTGGCTCAACACAACACATCTCCCACCCAGACGACTGGCCGACAAATCCCAGCAGGCAGCTGCCCAGAATATCAAAGCACAGTTTTGTCATGCTTACAGAGTGACTACACACAGACAAACGAGAAAATGACAGCACTTATTAAACACACTCCCTCGCTGCCTGACAGTTACGGATCCATGGGAGAAGATTTAGCACAGACAAAAGTTACGTCAGTTATGATGAATGTGTCTCCAGCACAATTACTGAGGGGTTCTTTTACCATAAAACCATAAATAATGGAGCAAAATGACGGTGGATGTCATAAAAATGCTTTGATGGTTGATATACGAGCACACACACAGATAACTGAGCATTATATGGGTAATCTGGATTAGATATTGTTGGATTAATATATCAAACATTGTTATAATATAAACATTGTTATAAAATAAAACAATTGCAGCCATAACCATTTCATTTGCATACTTTTGGGTGAATATACACTGCGATTTTTTTCTAGAAGACTCGTAGTAACTCTATGGAAACCCATCTAACAGAGATCGTTCTCAGAACATTCTTGCGAGGTTCTCTCAAAGTTATAAATGTTCTTCAAGTAACATTAATAGAATGTTTATTTAACGTTATCTGGTCTTTTCTCTTTTTTTTTTTTTAACATCTTTTATTGTAACATTCAAAAGTAACGTTCCAATAATGCTTGCAAAATGATCAAATTGAATGTTTTCTTAATGTTTGCACAACCAAGAAAAAACATTTTTAAAAACAGATGTTTTTAATTTTCAGAGAACACTGAGAAATAATATTTCCATAACCTAATGGGAATGTTAGCAATACGTTCTTTGAACATATTTTTGTTAGCTGAGAATATCCTGTTGTCATTTTCATTTGCTCAATGTGGTGTGAACCCAGACAAAGGTCAACAGAGGTCAGATCAGGCAAGGAAACATCTACGGCAATTTTTCTTCTTTCCAGGTTTTAAAGCTTACTTTACAAACAAATGATTAAGATGTTACATAACAAACATTTACCACGAAAAAAGTTCTTGGTTGTAACCACTACCATCATCAAAAAGTCAAATTCAAAAGTAAAAGTAATATTAATTCAATGAGATCAATGTCATTTAAAAAATAAGACAAACCACTGTAAATCTCCAACATGACTGATCTTTAAAAAAAAAACACACACACACAAAATTATACTTAATTTCAGCATTTACCCACCCAATCTGTTCCCATGCAAAGAATGCTGGGAAATCCACCGCCAGTTTCAGTCAATGCCAACAAAAATAATTCATGTATTTCCAACCAGGGTTATTATAGTTCACTACAGTTAAAACCATAAACATTTTTGTTACTTGAAATAAAATAAACTTCAACTTAAATAAAATATTAAAAACCAATTTTATTTCAGCTAGTTGCCAAGGCAACATTTCTCATTTTCATTTACGGTAGTTTAACTTGATGTACTAAAATAATTTTAATGTAAATAAAAATGAATAAGCATATTATATAGATATAGACATTTAGAAAAAAATTAACTAATAAAATTGTCAAGAATACACAACAGTTACTAAAACTGAAAATGTTAATAAATCATTAATAATTAATAATGTTATATAATAATTAAATGATATTAATTATGATAATAATTAAAAATATTAATAAAACCAATGATACAAAAATAACAGTGAATCCAACAGAAAAAAAATCATTTTACAAATTTAACTGGATTCAATGCAACAATAAAATTATGACAAAATGTTAAATAATTTATCTAAAATTAAAATTAAAACATAAAATAAAAACAAATTCAAAATATTAATAAAAACTATAATAGTACTCACTGATTTTAAAACACTGAATCCAACAGGGAAAAAATAATTTTACAAATTAATTTGGATTCAATGTAACAATAAAATTATGACAAAATGTTAAATAATTGATTTAAAATTAAAATTAAAACATTAAATAAAAACTATTAATAAAAACTATAATAGTACTCACTGATTTTAAAACACTGAATCCAACAGAAAAAAAATCATTTTACAAATTTAACTGGATTCAATGTAACAATAAAATTATGACAAAATGTTAAATAATTTATCTCAAATTAAAATGAAAACATAATATAAAAACTAATTCAAAACATTAATAAAAACTATAATAGTATCTCACTGATACTAAAATAACACTGATTCCAACAGAAAAAAAAAAGTTGACCATTTTACTAATTTAAGTGAATTGAATGTAATGCAATTTGGTTGTGACAAAATCTTAAAGAATAGTGTTGCTTCAGTACATCGAATAAGGAGCAAAAATCTTTTTTAGTACGTTTATCAGTATATGTTTATCAAACCCATGATATCCCTAGTTAAGCCACACAGCCTCCAGACCCTGATGATCACAATGCTTCCTACTGAAGAAAGCTGGACACTGGTGAGAGTGACGTGTGATGGGACCGGCCTGCTTTCCTCTAAACCCTGTAAGTCCAGCAGTGCCGTTTGCTGTGGTAATTTACCGACTCCAATGGGAACGGTGGCATTCCTCTTGGCTTAAACGCACCAATACTGCGGGTCAGAGCTCCATTTGTCTTGTGTGTTTTTGCTCCAGAAATAAACGATGATGAGATCGAAGGGAAGAGAAGGGGAAAAGAGAAACTGCCAGATCGCCCAGCGAGGCCGGCCTTCGACCAGATCTTCTGTGAGGCATTGTTCAGTTTGTTTGTCCTTCAATGCAAATGTTTCTTTCAGAATTTTCTCAGCGTTCTGATGTTATCTCTTGACAGAAAGTGCAGGACTGAAGCTCGTTTGGAGGTTAATTGGTCAACAACAGCACAAAAGGTACTTCTTATGAATGCTGCCAAATCATATCCCAGCTAACAGAGAACATTCTCACAACTTTCACTCATCTTTTTAAAAGTTCTATAAATGTTAGGACAAAATGTTCTCAAAGTAATGTTTATGGAACATTCTCATAGATTTATTCATATTTGATATACGTTCTCATAATGCTGAGCAAACATTCGGAGATCAACATTCTCGGAACATCCTTATGTTATTTGTACTTGATAAACGTTCTAAGAAATGTTTAAATAACTTTTAAATGATGCAATGTAACAATAAAATTATGACAAAATGTTAAATAATTTATCTCAAATTAAAATGAAAACATAATATAAAAACTAATTCAAAACATTAATAAAAACTATAATAGTATCTCACTGATACTAAAATAACACTGATTCCAACAGAAAAAAAAAAGTTGACCATTTTACTAATTTAAGTGAATTGAATGTAATGCAATTTGGTTGTGACAAAATCTTAAAGAATAGTGTTGCTTCAGTACATCGAATAAGGAGCAAAAATCTTTTTTAGTACGTTTATCAGTATATGTTTATCAAACCCATGATATCCCTAGTTAAGCCACACAGCCTCCAGACCCTGATGATCACAATGCTTCCTACTGAAGAAAGCTGGACACTGGTGAGAGTGACGTGTGATGGGACCGGCCTGCTTTCCTCTAAACCCTGTAAGTCCAGCAGTGCCGTTTGCTGTGGTAATTTACCGACTCCAATGGGAACGGTGGCATTCCTCTTGGCTTAAACGCACCAATACTGCGGGTCAGAGCTCCATTTGTCTTGTGTGTTTTTGCTCCAGAAATAAACGATGATGAGATCGAAGGGAAGAGAAGGGGAAAAGAGAAACTGCCAGATCGCCCAGCGAGGCCGGCCTTCGACCAGATCTTCTGTGAGGCATTGTTCAGTTTGTTTGTCCTTCAATGCAAATGTTTCTTTCAGAATTTTCTCAGCGTTCTGATGTTATCTCTTGACAGAAAGTGCAGGACTGAAGCTCGTTTGGAGGTTAATTGGTCAACAACAGCACAAAAGGTACTTCTTATGAATGCTGCCAAATCATATCCCAGCTAACAGAGAACATTCTCACAACTTTCACTCATCTTTTTAAAAGTTCTATAAATGTTAGGACAAAATGTTCTCAAAGTAATGTTTATGGAACATTCTCATAGATTTATTCATATTTGATATACGTTCTCATAATGCTGAGCAAACATTCGGAGATCAACATTCTCGGAACATCCTTATGTTATTTGTACTTGATAAACGTTCTAAGAAATGTTTAAATAACTTTTAAATGATGTTCAAATCACAAAAAATGGACACTTTAATGTTCTTAGAATCTTAAAAACAAGCATTCAAATAACGTTACATTTTGGATGAAGATAAGAAACGTTTTTGTAACCTTTAAATAATATTATAATCACAAGAAAACTGGACAATTCAATGTTCTTGGAATATATATATATATATATATATATAAACGTTAAATAACGTTCCAATCATGACAAGGAAACTGGATATTTAAACTTTTTTAAACAATTATGTTTTTATAACCTAAACTTGTTATCAGGGTTTTAGGAAGCTTGTGGATTTTCTTTCCAAGTTGAGGGCTTGTCAGTTAAAGAATCTCACTGGAAGTTAATTGGCACTGACTGTAATAAATTCCAATTGTGATTGTAGACTGTATGATGTAGTTTGCATGCATTTTGTTGAAGAAGAATAGCAGTCATGCTTGTCAGAAAATACAAATGTGCATCATTTGCTCTTCATTTTACTGCTGAAAATTCAAACACACGGTTTCTGAACTTGTAAGTAGGAACTTCCCAGAAGTGAAAGTGAAATTGTGCTGCATGTGCATTGGGGAAGATCTCAAATTTAATGCAAAGTGTCTTGGAAATGTTCTCATTTATCTTGATTATGAATTATGTGTCAAGTACAGTTTGTCTTAGTTTGCTTGGAATACAATCATTCCCTGTAAAAAATGGTTTGTCCATGTATAATAAGGATCTACAGATATTGCATGCTCCAGTGAAAAATGACGATTGGTTATAGTTGGGAGGAATACCAGAAGCGCTGATGCACAGCTATCCGTCACCCTGAGATGTTCTGCTTTCATTGTTTCAGATGATTAATTTGGCGCGCATTCATGATAAATACGGGCTGAAGAAGTTTTGGGAAGAGAAGATCGAAAGCCACGTTCGGAGCTTGGGAAATGAAGACTCGAGAATGAAGAACAGCGCTTTATCCAAGTGTGTATATCACAGAGAATCAGATCTCTTCTTTCATAATTGCTGCAACGGAATAACTTCGTCTAATGTGTTGCTTTTCTTTCCATTTGTCACTTTTCGAGCTAATATTCCGGGGTGGTAATTGCAAAGAAAGATTAGGTCAAATAAACTGAAATGAAAAGGTAATTTTGATAAACGACCTCAAGTCACAAAATCCAACTTGCTGGAATGGACCTTAAGGGAGAAAATGGAAAAACTCACAATTGTTTTTTCTGACCTAGTTTAGGATCCATAAATAGTTTCTGGCTTTTGGAAATGAAAAGCATCCCAAAGGTTGATGGGTAAATCCAGACAGGCTTCTATTGCTTGTTTTTGCCGCCCTCTAGTGTTTGCTTCAGGAAGGTCATGTGGATTAGCACATACACTGGTACAAATCTCCAGGCTTTGGACCTGGTTCAAATCAAAGGCAGTGTGTTGCAGTAGAAACAGCTGTAGAGACCAGGGCAGCTTTCTGAGTGTGTAATGAATACACAGTACACTGTTCATTCAGATGAACCGCAACAGGCTTCCAAGCAAATCCAAGGGTTTATTAATACTCAGATCCAAATCTGAGCAATGCTGGAGAAGCTACTTTGAATCATGCTAAATGTACACATAAAATATTAAATATTAAAATAAAAAATATATACAATTAATATATAAATATTAAATAGACACTTCACATGATCCTTCAGCTGATTTGCATGCTCAAAAAAAAACATTTATCATTATCATCAATGTTGAAAACAGTTGAGCTTCATAGTTTTGTGGAAAAGTTTGGGGTAAGTAAGATTTTTTTTATTAATTTATTTTTCAGCATGGATGCATTAAATTGATCAAATTTGACTGTAAAGACATGTATAATGTTTACAAATATTTATGTTTGAAATAAACATTATTTTGAACAATCTATTCATCAAATAATCTTCCACAAAAATGTTAAGCAGCAAAAATAGTTTTAGCATTGATAATAATAAGAACCATGAGCACCAAAATAATTGACAGAAATTAGCAGCAAATCAGCATATTAGAATGATTTCTGAAGATCATGTGACACTGAAGACTGGAGTAATGATGCTGAAAATACAGCTGCGCATCACAGAAATAAATTAAATGTTAGCATATATTCACATAGAAAACAGCTATTTTAAATTGAAATAATATTTCACAATATTACTGTTTTTATTGTAGTTTTGATCAAATAAATGAAGCCTCGGTGAGCAGAAGAAACAAAATTTTTTTTAATTATGCCAAATTTTGACTGGTATTTCAAAGTTATTAGTGAATCAGTATCATGATGTATCAAGTGACAGACAATGTGGCACCCACTGCCACAGAGATGTCCCTGTTACAGTAAAGCCTATGTGAGAATACAGCAGTAAAAAATGTTTATCATGAAGACTCAATATTTTCTTTCAGGTTACGTGAGGAGTGGGTCCAGAGGCTTCAGTTTCGGAACCAGCACGTGATCGAGAGCATGAGAGAGGAACAAATAACAAGAGCTCAGAGAGTTCAAGGGATTTTAAGAGTTTAGATGGCTTGAATGATTTTAGGTCGGTGTGAAAACCAAAAGCACTTTTCTAATGCACTTCCTAAGAATGCCTAACATCATATATCAGTATAAACGTTTGTTTCTTTAACTTAAATGAGTTAAATCGTTTTTTTGCTGTAGTCTTTGGGACAGAAAGACACTATTGCAGCCATACACCATTAAACACAATGGGATCCTGCAGCATTCGTCTTTCATATATGGCTCATTGAATAGAGTTTTCTTTTTAATAAAAGTTAAATATCATACGTTCACTATGCAGACTTTTAATGCCTTATGCTTTTCCTGAGAAAGACAATATGCATAATTTGTCATGGTTGCTCACTTTCTGTTTAACACTGTTATGACATTTCTCTATTTTAAAAATCTTTCTGACATTGTATGAGACATGATGAATTGTTTGCAGCACAAGCAGAGCCGTTGAGAAACAGAGTTGCGAAACTCCCATAGGCTTCCATAGGAACTGAGGAACGTGGAAGTAAAGCGTGTCATGGAGCAGCCAATAGTTCCAGCTTTGAAGCCCATTCATTTCAATAGGGTCTGGCTGCAGACATGCACTTGCATTTTCAGACTTGCACTCTCAGCCACCTGCACTTCCGCGAGTGACGTCACTTGCAGTCTTTTTTTATTTTATTTAATTGATTAATACTTTTTTTTATTGAATCTCTCAACATTTTACACAAGTAGCCAGGTGGTGAAGACAAGAAAAAAATAAACTAAATCACGAAGTCGCTTGCAATCGCCGCTTGCACGCTCAGCTACTTGCAATCCACACGAATCGTGCGTGTTGCCAATGGAGACAAGACGCTGTGGTGGTATTAGATCTTTTAATAGAACTATCTTAACACATTAAGCCATATTAAGTGTATGGTTTTCTACGGGAGGCTTAAAAGCGCTTAAAGAGTTCTATTTATTTAAAATGTTATATTTTAAATAAATAGAACTGAACTAGAATATAGTACAATTATTTAATCGATTAAAAATTACACTTAAAGTGTTTGGTCACATTTGACTGACAAGGAGTATGAGAACATATTTATTTTTATCACTCCCCAGAATAAAATGTTATTGTAAAGCGTAGTCAGCACACAATGCACAATCAATGCACATTTTGTGTTAACAATTACTAGAAATTGCTGCAAATATGGTGAAACTGCTGTCTGTCTCCATTAAACCCATTCAAACAGATTGACAGCGAACTATTGAGAGCTATTGGACCACGTTTGGCTCTGACCACATGGATCAAACACATGCAAGTTCTCAGTTATTTACCTCACCTGAATATGTTTGTAGATTTGTGTTGGATGCTTCGACGTGGAAAGCAGATCTTCGGAATGGAAATATGGATATTTTATTTGTAAACATCATACTTATTTCAATTAATCTCAATAAACCAGCGAGCTAAGCCAGTAGTAATGCTGACCGTGTCATGTAAACATGGCTAAAGGTGAACAGACGAACCGATTCAACTGAGTGAGTCATTTACGCTGAAACCGCTCCCATTGATTCAAACTCAAAGACTTCGATCATTAAAGGGGTCATATGATGTTGCTAAAAAGAACATTATTTTGTGTATTTGGTGTAATGAAATGTGTTTATGCAGTTTAAGGTTAAAAAACACATTATTTTCCACATACTGTACATTATTGTTTCTCCTCTATGCCCCGCCTTTCTGAAACGCGTCAATTTTTTATGTGTGTGTTTCACTTGCACACATGAAGTATCAGTAACCTACATTGATATTTTAATTTATTTAATGTTTTAATAGTGAATGACAAGCCCTCCTCCCCCAGGTATTTTGAACAGTAGGATTATATAAAATATATAATAAAAAATTATTAAATATAAAAGTATATATAGTTAAAATTACAAAATATACATACATCTATCAATACTTATGTACATTAAAAATCAAATACTTTTGTACTTTTACATGAGTAAAATTGAGAAGGAGCACTTCACACTTTTGCTAGAGTAATATTTTATTAGGGTATCTGTATCTCAAGTACTTGATGTGTGTACTTCGTCCGCATTTCATATATAAAACAGTTTATACATCATGCAATTAGCTTTTTTAAGTTATCATATCATAACTGTATAACACTAAAGTGAAAAAATAACAAAATTATAAAATGACTGATTCACTGTAATAAGCAAGAGTAAAATAAAAATCTGTTTTCATTATATGCACAAATGCAACCTTTAAAATAGGCCTATGCCTATTAATTTTTTCATTTTTCTTCATGACAATCATCTCTGCTTATAAAGTCCGTCTGGTTCATTTTGCTGTTATTGAGCTGATGCGGTCCAAAGACTCCGGTTTATCCTGCTAAATATCACATATTGTCAATGTAATATTATAAATCTAAAATGATGTCTCAGTAAAGATATCATTATTTATAATTATCTGATCGATGTATTACTATTGTAGGCAAGTTTGAATTAGGATTACAACCATGCAACCAATTAAATACTTTTAGTGGAAAGTATGAAAAAGAATGTTTACAAACAGTAAAATAAGTAATCAACTCACATTTGTCTGTGCTAATTCACAGTTATCCAGTAAAAAGTAGAATGTTCTGAATGTATTTTGTAAGATGGCAAGAGGCTAAGAATGGAAGTGGCTTCACCAACATTTCAAAGTTGGGAAACATGGTCAGCTCTACCTAAAGATGGTTAAGCTTTCATGTTGCGATAAGTCTCATGGGTTTGACTCACAGGGAATGCATGAATTGAAAAAAACATCGCTTCAATGTAATGTAAATTACTTTGGATAAAAGTGTTTGCCAAATACATACATGTGAATAGATGTAAGAAATAGCAATTCAATACGTAAATAAATGCAGAAATGTAAATAACTAGTTGCTAGTGAGTTGTGTTTACAGTATATAGTCCTTTTCACAAGACTTTGTTTCAAAGAAGTTTTAAAGAAATTAATAATGTTAATGTTTATAATATCTTAATGCCTTATAGTCCACAATTAGCAGTTTAGAGCTCGGCGACAATATATATTGTATATTGCTTGAGTACGGTATGTCATGTGATGAAAAAGAGGAAGTTGTTTTGCTAGACAGTTCCAGCGGTCAGTTTTCTTAGTAATTGTCAGCAAATGTGTGTGTCTAAAGATGTAACTGATTTTTTTTTGCTTTTAAAGCATTTAATGATTTTAAAAGATGTTTAGCATTGAAAACATTATGCTTTGGCTACTTGTCCTAGAGAAAACTTCTGTTAGCACAATGAAACTACTGGGTGAAAAAACTATTAGCACTGATTATGAACAATCTTTACTCAAAATTAAAAACTCAAATAAGTGAATTTAATGTTTAATGAACATTACAAAAATGATCAATTTAAACTGTTATTTTTTGCATTTTATTTATAAAACACCGTTTATACATCATGCACTTTAAAATCTGTTTTTGTTATATTCACAAATTATGTATGTATAAATTATGTATATTAATTTTTTATTTTTCTTCATAACTTCTGCGTAGAAACCACATGCCACTATTAGTGAAATATTACAAGCTTTTTCTAAGATGATTACAACCAAAAAAATAATAAAGCATAGTATTCCATCATGCTGATGTTAAACTTTGGCAACAGATCATCACAAAACACTGAAAATATATATATATATATAGAGAGAGAGAGAGAGAGAGAAAAAAAAAAACAGGAATCATGAATAAAAGTTAGATGACTTGCTGAGTTTGACTTGATGACTTTTGAAAAGAAATAATGAAATAGTTTTAGAATAGTAATACAATTCGATCAGAAAACTGATGGAGTTCAGAGTTTGAAAACTCTTTCAAAAACACGTCTAATGCCCGGTTCAGACTACACGATTTTAGCCCGATTTTGCCACGATTTGCTTGATGTAGGGTGTCGTGGGGATTCGTAAACGACAATGGGCGTCGGGACGCAAGATTCCATCATTTCAGCTCGTGTAGTGTGTCATAGTGGACGACAACCGAGTACTATTTCTTCTAAAACTTTGCTATCAATTGCTTCAAAAACAGACATGGTAACTTCTTTTTGAAATTGCGGTCGAATCTGTCTGACCTTTGCATAACTTGAGAATGTGCTAATCGCCTTCCTGATATTATTGATCTTCTCAGAAAAGGAGGAAGCAAACTCATTGCAAAGAGGAACTTGTTGTTTCTAATTAATTGCCAGTAAATTTGTGTCTAAAGATAAGACCATATTGTAAAATAATATTTACAATTTTTAAATGACAAATTTTAAATATTGTTTTAAATAAAAAGTCATAATTTCTATTTTTATTAAAGCAGTTCATAATTTGACAATCACCATCTAGGCCTAAATAAAATAAATACAATTTCCATGAAAATAAACTCTTTAAATCTGCCTATTCAGTGAATGTGTTACATGAACAACCATTTTCTCCATATTAGAATATTTCCGCCGAGCGTTTGTGGCTCTGTGATTGGCGGTCCAGCTGTGAAATTACAGAGGGCCGAGCAATAGCAAATCAATGGGAGAGTAATTTCAAATGACAGAAAAAATTGACCAATCATATCTTTCCTCTAAATGGACGGGCCTTGTTATCACTAACTTTATGACAAGTTCCGCTGTGGGGAACTCTATGGAAAAAGAAAATACGGTGATAAACTAGCTATTATTCACGTCACGATCGAAGCCACAAATAACATAACTGAGGACATTTACTAGGCCGCTGTGCCAATAATAATATTATTTATTATAAACACTGTTTGTGTTGAAGTGTCTGTCTCTAAGTTGTTTTGCTGTGAGCGCTGTCGTGATGCGTTGGCTTAAACACACAGTACATGTGTTGGTTTTGTGCACAGACCGATTGTGTGATGATGATGCCTTTGTAATGAGGATTTTCATTTGACTTAAATTTAGCTATGTTTTATTTTGCTGATATCATTCACTCTCGCTGTGCTGTTTTCTTGTTGCATTTCAGAAAGCCGGTCGCAGACCAGACGAGAAGCGAGAAGTTCAAGATGGCAGTCCAAAACCTTTAATCTAATCACCAAACAGTCAAAAGTTCACTTCAAGAATGACCCAGTGTCAATGAGTTTGAAGTTCAGTGATTGAAAAAACAGAGCAAACGCGATCTATTGCAGTCTATATGAAGCACAGACTTTTTAGAGTCACAGAAAGACACTGACAAATGCACAATACACAATCTTCCAGCCTAGTATGAAGTCATTATGTGCATTAACAATAATTTGGGACAAATATAATGCAATTTATTGCAAAACTATGTGAGTGGCGTTGTGGCAGGATTTTGAATTTGAACAGCGCTCAGAGTCGCAGCTGGGATCCGCAGACAGTCGCATAGAAAACAATGTGTTTGAATGTTAAAGATACGGTGCGGCGCGTGACCATTAGCCTTGTGTTTCAAAGGTGGAATTGTCAAAGACGACTTTTAGAAGAAGACACCATAAGCTAGGCTGGTAGTTTGTTTTTTTCCTCTGACGAGGGTAAGGGGACAGGGCCTACTGGATAAGACTGACGTAATATTCATTCACACACTGTAAAAAATGACCGTGAATTTAACGGTAAAAGACTGTAAAAATGCTACAGTAAAAACCTGTTAAATGGTTAACGGTAAATTCCCCTACTATATACGGTGAAATTACAGCAAAGCATTTGGAAACTTAAAATATGTCATCTGTAATTTAATTTAACGAGTGTCTCCTGGTCACTTTCCTGTCATGACGAAAAAGAGGAAATTGTTTTGTTCAGGGTTGCCAGGTTTTCACAACAAAACCCACCCAATTGATACTCAAAACTTGCCCAATCACGTTCCGGGGGGTAAAATACATGTAAAATACACGTTTGTGGCGGGGTTCACCTGGTAAAATTCACATTCCAGGGGCTAAATATCACGTTATTGGGATCGCTTCAACCCGCAGACAACACACAGAAGCTGGGCAACAACATATTAAGTAAGGTATGTCCTGATGAAAAAGAGGAAGTTGTTAAAATCGGTTTTCTTAGTAATTGTCAGCAAATGTGTGTCTAAAGATGTAACTGCTTATTTTTTGCTTTTGCTTTTAAAGCATTTAAAGGGGTCATATGATGCTGCTAAAAAGAACATTATTTTGTGTATTTGGTGTAATGAAATGTGTTTATGCGGTTTAAAGTTAAAAAAACACATTATTTTCCACATACTGTACATTATTGTTTCTCCTCTATGCCCCGCCTTTTTGAAACGCGTCGTTGCATTTTATTTATAAAACAGTTTGTACATCGTGCAGCTGCATAACACAACAGTGAAAAAATAACAGCACAATTATAAAATGACAATCACTGTAATATGTATAAGTAAAATAAAATGTTTTTGTTATACTCACAAATGCAACCTTTAAATTATGTATATTCATTTTTTATTTTTCTTCATAACTTCTGCGTAGAAACCACATGCCACTATTAGTGAAATATTACAAGCTTTTTCTAAGATGATTACAACCAAAAAAATAATAAAGCATAGTATTCCATCATGCTGATGTTAAACTTTGGCAACAGATCATCACAAAACACTGAAAATATATATATATATATAGAGAGAGAGAGAGAGAGAGAAAAAAAAAAACAGGAATCATGAATAAAAGTTAGATGACTTGCTGAGTTTGACTTGATGACTTTTGAAAAGAAATAATGAAATAGTTTTAGAATAGTAATACAATTCGATCAGAAAACTGATGGAGTTCATATCTTCACTACAGTGAGTGGGTTTGCTGTGACTGAGTGGTTTGTGTCATTTGTGTTCACTCCTCAGAGAAAACTCTTTCAAAAACACGTCTTAGAGAAAGTTTAATGATGCTCTTGAAATCCTCATGAAAACATACAGAACGGGGTTCAGGCAGCTGTTGAAATACGCCAAAGAGACGGCCAACGGATCCACTGCCAAAGCTAAGACACTTGATTGCCCTCCATATATTATTATCAAATCTACTATGTGATACGGCAGCCAGCAGAGAAAAAAGGCCACAATTACAGCCAACATGATGCGAGTCGCTCGTCCAGAGTGAAAAGTACTCCTGCCTAACTTGCGTGCGATGAATCCGTAGCATGTTGTGATGCATATGAGAGGAATCAAAAACCCAAACACAAATCTGATGACGCTTAACCTTCTATACATTTTATAACGGTCTAAATCAGGTTGATAATGCATGCAGTATGTTTTATTATTTACTGTCAAAGTCTCTCTTAACATCATAAAAGGCAGACTGAGAAATAAAGCCAGAATCCAGGCCGCTGCGCAGGACAGTCGTGCAATGAACAGGCTGCGATGATTCTGAGCCCAAACCGGTGTGATCACCCGAGTAAACCGATCCAGACTAATCAAGTTCAAGGTGAAAACACTGGCAAACATGGTGATGAGCATAACGAAGGGGAGAATCTTGCACATGATGGATGCATACGTCAAGTAATCATAAAAATCGCTCTCGATCACATAGTAAAGAGTGGAAAGGCAGCACAAGAGGTCGGCAATGGCTAGATTGAGAAACCCTACTGTATTAGCAGTCCTCTTCATCTTCAATCCAGCAACATACACGACAAATGCATTTCCAGGAACACAGAGGATCAAGGTCAGGTAGTAGAAGACCAGAAAACTCACTCTCATCGGATTTTCCAACATTTCTAAATAATTCCCCATTGCAGTGTTTGAGCTGAAGTGCCTTGTTTATCCTGCTAATATCACATTTTGCCAATATAAAATCATAAATCATATTTAAAGTGTCAGATAAGAAACTTTTATAGCTAAATGATTATATGAGCAATGCATTTCTATTATCGGCAAAGCTGAATTATGATTACAAACATGCAACATGCTATGTTAGCATTACTTAAAAGTACAAAAAATCATATAAATAACTCTAGGTAAGTAATCATGACTCACGTTGTGATGATTCGATTCACAATTATTCTGGTAAATGTTTTCTTCTCTAATGTTCAAGACTTTATACCGCTTCTATTTTATTACGTCATCATGCTTCAGCAACATTTCAAACATGGTTGAGCTGTGAAGCATCATGACCAACTCTGTAAAGCTGGTTAAGCCTGCTTATCGCACAAGGTTATACACAAAATACTGATGTTAGACTAAAATAGCAATTTAACATGTAAATAAATGCAGAAATGAAGTCAACCAATTGCAAGTCAATTTTATTTACATAGCATTTTTATGTACAATTGTTTACAGAAATTCATAAGGATAATTTATAATATATTATTGTTTGTTTGTAATTTAATATTGTATTTAATATATATTTATAGTATAGAGAGCTGGACAAGGATAGTTTACATTGGATGAGGATATAAATGATCAATCAATTGAGATTTCCTATATAGTACTGCTTTATGTGAGTATATGTATAACAGTCATCATTTTAGGTTATTGCGGGTTATTAAATCTGCAAAGTTTCATTCTGAATTTTAAATGCTTTATGCCAAATAGTTTGTTGGTGGTTTGAGTTTGAATGGCTTTTAACATGTCATTGGGAGATTTTCAAACATATTTTTAAACCCTTTTATCCAAATCAATGCTGCCATTTTCAGCACAAATAAAGAGTCATGTTATGTCTAATGGAGCAGAAGTGGTGAGGAAGCCGCTTGTGTGAGAGATTAATGGTGCCTTCACGTGCTATCGGAAATGTCCTATTTTATTAAATCTGCAATGTTTCATTCTGAATTTTAAAATCTTTATGCCAAATAGTTTGCTGGTTGTTTGAGTTTGAATGGCTTTTAACATGTCATTGGGAGATTTTCAAACATATTTGTAAACCCTTTTATCCAAATCAATGCTGCCATTTTCAGCACAAATAAAGAGTCATGTTATGTCTAATGGAGCAGAAGTGGTGAGGAAGCCGCTTGTGTGAGAGATTAATGGTGCCTTCACGTGCTATCGGAAATGTCCTATTTCCCACTTGAGAAGTCGTGATTACGAGCTTGTCGTATTCAAGTGCTTTGTTGTCGGAAAGAATAAAATGTAGCATCCCATTGGTTGACAATCATATAAACACTCACCGCGCTACATATGCAGTTTGCTGACAATTCTGGAATTTCGGTCAAATACATGCTTATTTCACTGCGTATAAAACATACAATATGCTATGAATGATCGTTCATATATAGCCTATAAATACACTACTTTAGCGACAAGACAAAGGGATGTAGTTGTTGTGAGAACAGCATTGACAGCAGCAATGGTTGTCCCCTCCACCATGTTTAAAGATTATGACCCGCCCAACTCGGAAACTCTGGTATCAAAAAATTCAGAATTTCCCAGTAGTAAATACGACTTGAGAGGCGTTCACGTCTAATTTCCTATTAGGAAACTCCTATTTACAATAGTTCCGATAGCACGTGAACGCAGTGGCGACTCGTGGGTTTTAAAATAGAGGAGGCACACTAATTGTATTGGTCTGGGATCCCTGCCGATTATTATTATAATTATTATTTGCTTAACCACTTTAAAATGGCTTTTTGATTGCTTTTAGTCAGAAAACTTAAAGAAAACGACACACATACAGCAAGATAATATAATTTCTACAAAAAAAACGAGCTACTGTCTGTAGCCTATGTGTGTATGGTACAGTGCAGCAGCACATTAGATTAGAACGGCGTTTAACTTACTTATACAATAAGCTGTTTAAAACAAATGGTGCCTTCACGTGCTATCAGAAATTTCCTATTTCCCACTTGTGAAGTTGTGATTACGAGCTTGTCGTATTCAAGTGCTTTGTTGTCGGAAAGAATAAAATGTAGCATCCCATTGGTTGACTAGTCGATTAGTCGGTGCAACCCCTAATTTATTGTGACGCATGTATTCTCTCCTCAGAGAAAACTCTTTCAAAAACACGTCTTAGAGAAAGTTTAACATTGCTCTTAAAATCCTGCCCAATGAAAATGGGGTTCAGGCAGCTGTTGAAATACGCCAAAGAGACGGCCAACGGATCCACTGCCAAAGCCACCAGGACACTTGATTCCTCTCCATATATTATTATCAAATGCACTATGTGATACGGCAGCCAGCAGAGAACAAAGGCCACAATTACAGCCAACATGATGCGAGTCGCTCGTCCAGAGTCTCTCTTAACATCATAAAAGGCAGACTGAGAAATAAAGCCAGAATCCAGGCCGCTGCGCAGGACAGTCGTGCAATGAACAGGCTGCGATGATTCTGAGCCCAAACCGGTGTGATCACCCGAGTAAACCGATCCAGACTAATCAAGTTCAAGGTGAAAACACTGGCAAACATGGTGATGAGCATAACGAAGGGGAGAATCTTGCACATGAAGACAGATTCATACGGCCAGTTTTCTTCGAGAGAGTTCTCTGCCACATAGTAAAGAGTGGAAAGGCAGCACAAGAGGTCGGCAATGGCTAGATTGAGAAACCCTACTGTATTAGCAGTCCTCTTCATCTTCAATCCAGCAACATACACGACAAATGCATTTCCAGGAACACCGAGGATAAAGGCCAGGTAGTAGAAGACCAGAGAACTCACTCTTGTAGATTTCCTCAGCTCTGCATTAAAACAATCCAGACAATCATCTTCATAGAAATAGTCATAATAGTCATAAAAATCTTCATATGACAGGTTCATTTTGCTTGAGTTGCTGCTGTCCAAAGTGCTCTGTTTATCCTGTAAATATCACATATTATCATACATTTATTTAATTTATTCATTCATAAGATTTTTTTTTCCAAAGTCACTTACAAATAAGAAAAAAAACAAGAAATTTTACAGACAACTAATCAATATTAAACAATCAAATTTGCATTTAAATAAATATATTACTCCATACATTTAATTCAAATCATTCACTATGCAATCACTTGTATGTCAATGTTAATATTTTTTTAATCATACTCGATTTTTACAGATCAGAAATCAATGCCTTACAAACTTGTTCTGACCTCAACAGCTGCTCTGTATTTACTAGCAATACTTAACCTGCTTACCACTATGAAGGAGAATGACAGCAATGGAAGAAAGTTCTACTGACTTGATGAAAAAACTACAAAGAACTCTTAGGGTGACTGCATCAATATTCTTTTCATGTGACACAAACTAAAAGATTTCTGAGAAAACTTTTGATGATGCAATCTCCCACACTCTCTTTCCTCTTTTAAAGAGAAAAATCACAAGAAAAGCACAGAGTAATTACAGCTGTGGTTATCCACAACTTGTTTGAATTCATAATGTTCATTTATATTATAAAATTGTATTCTGCAATGTAAAATAGTATATAACATGTATTTATAATAGAAAGAGCTAAGAATAGTTCACATTATTTAAATGATCAGTTAAGATTTTCTATATGTCGTGTCTTCTCTGTTTAGCAGGCAATAATCAGCACTGACGACGAATTACAGTTTTTTACGATTGCTTACACACTAAAATTAAACTTTTCCAACAATTAGCAAAACCTTACACTCAAGGAGCAAAACACAAGGCTAGATTTGCACAACAAAAGAACGGTTTACTGAAGTTTGGTGCAGGATTACACAGGGATGAGTTCACTTAAGCAGCACACACACACATACTGCTGTTCACTCGGTTCTCTTCCTTCTAGCGTGCTCTCAGTACTGCACAGCATTTCTTAAAGCTGAACAGCCCAATAAACGACTATATAAACTTTCCGTGGTTATTATTGAAAAACAATGAATTAAACACTAAACATACTAAACATTCTCACTATTAGTGCATGTGGACAGAGCAACATAAGCCTTGCATAGCACACGATCAGTGTTGCCTACTGCTTTAAACTGAAAGTAGCTAAAACTGGTAGCTAAATGTCACTAGATGGCAAATTCACTGATCTATATAAAGATGAATGTAGATCAGTGGGCAAGATGAGAACTTAGATAAGGTTTGTCCAAGAAGTTGCTATATTTGTCCCTAAAGTTTTGGAAAAAGTCTCAAAAGGGGTGGGGAAGTCGCTAAATCTAGCTACAAAGTAACTAAATTGGCAACACTGCGCACGATCGCTCTTCACATACAGCAGACCTGCAAAGTCTATGCCAATCACTTTAAATGGAGGGGTCTCTGTTTTTCTGTCTCGTGGCAATGGAGCCTCCAGGGAGGGTCTGTGTTTTACCAAATACCTTTCACTTCTTAATAATAGACCTCGCTGTGCTTCTAGGCATTGATAAAGCCTTTGAAATATTTTTGTCTTCATCTCTTGACTTGTGTCAGTCCACAACTTTATACCGGAGATCTTTTGACAATGTCTTGCCACTAATAGTTGATTGTTTGCTTCAGTTGCACTACTAAGAACTGAAATGCTCCAGGAAAGCTCTTTTCATGCTCAGCTGATCAAAATGAGCACAGCTGATCACAGTTGAAAGCCAGATGGCTTTCTGTGTTATTCCAGAAGGTGATTAGCTACAGTTTACAAGTGGTTTATAGTAGGTGGTGATGCTTTTTCCAACTCAGTGATTCTGGTTTTTATTTTCTTCTAACATGTTAGTGTTTTATCTTTCACTTGGATGTTGCAAGTTGTATGGAGTAAATACAGCTGGATAAAACAAAAACTGTGTCCTTCTTCATTTCAGGCTGCAAAGCAATAAAATGTGATTATTTTAACTAGATGCTGCATTAGTAAAGCATGGACTGAGAGGATGCTAACATTAGTAGAAGGACCTCAAGTGGTTAAAACAATGTAACGAACATACTCTCAAGTCTGACCCAACTGGATATGTATGTTTGATATTTACGACTCATGATCAGGCTGCCTCTGACATGATACCCGCGATAGCCAATGAGAGTGAGCGTCACCTACTCTTTATGAATCATGAGTATGTTGGCTACCATAGCTATAAACTTTACCTCACAAGATTTGAAAATCGTCTAGTGTGTCCCAGGCCTTAGTTTGTGTCCAGTTGGTCTCTTTGATGCATTCGTTAAGTCAGCGAAGTTGCATACGTATTTAAAGCTAGTGAAGGAAGGGGGGGCCCAAAAAATTGTTTTGCCTATGTCACGATAAGAGGTAAATCCGGCCCTGTTCATCTGAAAGAAGAAAGTCACATACACCTAGGATGCTTGGGTGAGTAAAACACCGGCTAATTTTCATTTTTGGGTGAACTAACCCTTTAAAACTGTAAAACCCTTTAGCTAATCTTGATGTTTACATAATTGACGTAAACTAGTCCACTCACCATTTGGCGAAATTCAACAGAGGATGCACAGTTTCATAATAAATTTAATTGAGAATTGCCAATTAAGAAATGAAAAACATTCTAACATAAAACTAAATTCCTTCTCTGCAGATTATTTTGCACTAAATGAGAGTTTCTTAACTTCCTGACCAAAAAAAAAAAAAAAAGCAAAGGATTAGATGTTTCCTGCCAAAATGTGCTAAGATAAGCTATTTGTGGCATGTTGTTTTGCATAGGCCTATATTAAGTTTCAGTTTTAAAATAAATAATTTTTGTTAAGATACTTGACAAGAGTATTTGATCTAGACAATTATTCTGGTAAATGTTTTCTTCTCTAACTTTATACCGCTTCTATTTTATTACGTCATCATGCTTCAGCAACATTTCAAACATGGTTGAGCTGTGAAGCATCATGACCAACTCTGTAAAGCTGGTTAAGCCTTCTCATCGCACAAGGAAATTCATACATTGAAAAAATACTGATGTTAGACTAAAATAGCAATTTAACATGTAAATAAATGCAGAAATGAAGTCAACCAATTGCAAGTCAATTTTATTTACATAGCATTTTTATGTACAATTGTTTACAGAAATTCATAAGGATAATTTATAATATATTATTGTTTGTTTGTAATTTAATATTGTATTTAATATGTATTTATAGTATAGAGAGCTGGACAAGGATAGTTTACATTGGGTGAGGATATAAATGATCAATCAATTGAGATTTCCTATATAGTACTGCTTTATGTGAGTATATGTATAACAGTCATAATTTTAGGTTATTGCGGGTTATTAAATCTGCAATGTTTCATTCTGAATTTTAAATGCTTTATGCAAAACAGTTTGTTGGTGGTTTGAGTTTGAATGGCTTTTAACATGTCATTGGGAGATTTTCAAACATATTTGTAAACCCTTTTATCCAAATCAATGCTGCCATTTTCAGCACAAATAAAGAGTCATGTTATGTCTAATGGAGCAGAAGTGGTGAGGAAGCCGCTTGTGTGAGAGATTAAATGTGTTGAGCAGATAAACACGTCCATCTGACTAGATTAACCACTAAACAGTCACAGAAATTACAAAGCATAATGATAAGATTTGTACAATGTGGTCAATAAAAAGAAATGTTATTTTTTTATAGGCCAAGTAATTAACATGTTTTATGGCGTATAAACCAACAGATGAAACACTTTTGACAGCCAATAGAAGATTGTTGATGTACACTCTTTTATTTGAGCAAAGTTAAACAACTCTTGCCTCTGTAAAAGAGTGATGACAATCAAGTCTCTAACTTTCATGGCTGATGAGAACTATTTTTGGTTTCGTTTTAATGCTTTTGGGAAGTTGACATGCTGTGGGGTGACATGCCAAACCCCCTCACCTAAAACTATTTTAAAGAGCATTTTGCTTATTTTTAAATAAATATTATGCATTTATGAGATCATATTAATTGAAAGACTATGTAATATTGCTAGGTTTAGTACACTGCAGGAGCGTTTAAAATGAATAGGGATGGGAAAATAGTGATTAAAATGAAGAACTGAAAAGAAATGGTTACCAGTTGCAGGACCTGAGATCTAATACACGTTCATTGAAGGGTTAGTTCACCAAAAATGAAAATTAGCCTGTGTTTTACTCACCCTCGACGCATCCTAGGTGTATGTGACTTTCTTCTTTCAGACGAATCATATCGGAGTTATATTAAAAATTGTCCTGGCTATTCCAAGCTCTATCATTGCAGTCAGTGGGTGTTTCATTGAACAGTCCACAAGACGTCAAATAAAGTGCGCGCATCCATAATAAAACATGCCTCACACAGCTCTGGGGGCTGAATAAAGGCCTCCTGTAGCAAATCCATGCGGTTTCATAAGAAAAATACCCATATTTCAAACGTAATAAACACTTTTCTCTCACTTCCGGTATCTGTCATACGCGGAAGGCATTCCGGCGGATGACATAAGTCAAGTCAAGTCAAGTTTATTTGTACAGCGCTTTTCACGATACAAATCATTGCATCGAAAATAGCAGAGTACCTAGGACAGATCCTTGTGGCACTCCATATTTTACTGGTGATAATTGAGATGACTCCCCATTTAAATGAACAAGGTGGTAGCGTAAGACGTCTGCGTTGCGTGATTAGTGACGGAGAGAGAACAAAACAAAACACCGGTCACGAATTAGAAGTACAAACCAAAGATTTGTAAAGAAGAATGTCGGAGGATTTCAATATAAGCCAAGAGGAGACTGGTTTTCCTTTGCTAAAGTAAGGAAACTTTGCTTCAGAGAAAAGTGTTTATTACGTTTGAAATATGGGTATTTTTCTTATGAAAACGCATGGATTCGCTTCAGGAGGCCTTTATTCTCCCACACAATGAAAAGATATATAATATTTTTGTTATACTATGGGCTATCTACAACAGTAAAAGAACAAAAACACCAGAAGACATAGAACAAATAAATATAACAAACAATAGGGTAAAAAATGACAAAGTATTTCCATGTTTTCCACCTTTTTTTATGTATGAAAATCACGTACATAAATTCTTTCTCCCGTTCTCTCTCACAGACGCACGCACAGTACAGAAACACACTCGCGCGCACACGCGGAGACGCGAACAGAAACTTGTCACCAGCGCTTCCCTGCGAATTTATCAGTAAAATGACATTTCTCAGTAGCGAGGTTCTTGAAGCAGTTCAACTTAAAGATTCGCTATTAGTAGATGCTGCAGCTGAACACTGCTGAGAGACGCACAGACGCACGTATTCACACGCGCTTAATCTCTCTCTCTCTCTCTCTCTCTCTCTAATAACTGCAATAGCCTGCATATCAATGGCCCAAGCCTTTGTTATTAGCTCTAAAATGACGTTTTGGAATTTGCAACGGAAGGTTTATCTTGAAACAAATCATCTGAACAATATCTTGAGGTGTGGTTGTGACACCAGGCCGTTAAAATTATTAGAGAAATAATGCAATCCCGAAGTGGTAATGTGGCCACGACGCTGGAATCAATAAATGGAATAGTCTTTCTCCATATTCTCAAACAAATGAAGACATTCGATTTTTATTGACTGAATGCAAGCGCTTATTGCGATAGAAAACACTGTAACGGTTTCCACTGATTACGAAATATTTTTGTTTGCTGGGGCCTATTAATAAGGAAGGGGGGGCCCAAAATTTTTTTTGCCTATGTCACGATAAGAGGTAAATGTTTTTATGTTCGTCTGAAAGAAGAAAGTCACATACACCTAGGATGCTTGGGTGAGTAAAACACTGGCTAATTTTCATTTTTGGGTGAACTATCCCTTTAAAACTGTAAAACCCTTTAGCTAATCTTGATGTTTACATAATTGACGTAAACTAGTCCACTCACCATTTGGCGAAATTCAACAGAGGATGCACAGTTTCATAATAAATTTAATTGAGAATTGCTAATTAAGAAATTAAAAACTGCCAAAATGTGCTAAGATAAGCTATTTGTGCCATGTTGTTTTGCATAGGCCTATATTAAGTTTCAGTTTTAAAATAAATAATTTTTGTTAAGATACTTGACAAGAGTATTTGATTTAGACAATTATTCTGAAAATAATATTATTCTGAAACATATATTATGAAAATATTATAATGTGCATTTGTTGTTGTGACGCTCTTTCAAAAACACGTCTTAGAGAAAGTTTACCTTACTTTAAAAAAAACCTGCCCTATGAAAACACATTTCTTGCAATGACAACCAAAATCTAATGAGTAAAGAAACAAAACACTTACAAGCTGCTGTCCTCTTCTTCAATATAAATGATCAACCAGTTGCGATTTTGTATTTTGCTTGAGCCTATCTGATTATAATAAGCAGATAAAGTTGGATATATGAATTACAGTTGTCAGTTGATGTTAGTAATTCATTTTGCAGTGATATCGGGGATTATGAAATCTGCAGTCTCATTTTAAATTTCATTCATGATCTCAACATTGTTGGCAGTTTGAATTTGTATTCAGTGGGAGATTTTCAAGCATTAAGATTTTTAAATGCTTTTATCCAAATCTCTGCTGATTTCTTGTGACGTCATCGTGGGTAAAGAGAAATGTGTGAGGGATGAAATGTCTTAAAGGAGTAGTTCACTTCCAGAATGAAAATGCTGTCGTCATTTACTCACCCTCCAAATCTGTATGAGTTTCTTTCTTCTGTTGAACACAAAAGAAGATATTTTGAAAAATGTTGGTCTGACATGCTAAACCCAATCTAACACCATTTAAAACAACATTTTATTAATTCCTTTATAAATATTATGCATTTATGAGCTCATATTATTAATTGAGAGACTGTGGAATATTGGTACTTTTACACTGCAAGTCCATTTAAATGAACTAGAGACGGCAAAGTTGTGTTTAAAATGGATTTAAAAGAAATGGTGACCAGTTGCAGGCTGCTTAAAACACATTATGAATCAACTTTAACCTATTACTGCTGAGAGTGCAGTGACACCCTGTTACATGTAGTATTAAAAAGAGGAGCATGTTTAAAGTGGAAATTACTGAGATAAGGGGTTTCTTCTGAAAAAGAGTCAGCAAAACATCCTAAAAAGTGACTGCTTATTTATGCTTCTGTTCTATGAAAGTCTTGTGTTGAAAGCAGTGACACAAACTACTTACAGTGTGCTGAATGTTGAAATCCAAAGGTCTGAATCCAAAATGTCATCATGATTTTCTCCAGTGGTGGGGGATGTCAAATTTAATTAAAAATAAATAAATAAAGTTAAGTTAAGTTAATTAGTCAACATAAGACTTTTTGTGCATTTACTCGTAATGTCAACACTGTATCAAAGTCTGTCACAGACTAAAAAAAATAAATGACAATTTATAATAACAATAACAAGTAAAAAAACAAAAAACATTGTAGTTAAACCATGGTAACCACAAATTAACCATAGTTTAACCATTGTATTTGTGGTAAAACTGTGGTTATACAAATGGCAATCCAAAAAACAAACAAAAAACACATGATCACATGATTACTAAACATTTACTATAATAAAACTATGGTTAATTTTCGTAAGGATCATATTTAAGCTAAATTTACACTTGATTGTAGAGGAAACTACTATTCATACAACAGACATTTAAGTGAAAGTAGGCCTTTCTGCAGAAATAAGGGACAATATACAGTCAATCTGTTATTTATATATACACAAACTAAATACCAAAACGTTGATCAAGACCAATACAAAGCTACTTACAAATAAACTATGAAATGAAATGACATGAAATATGATTTGGGTTTAAATAGTTTTATTATGTGAGAAGGGAGAGTGTGGAGTGATATGAGACATTTGAAAGGCCATGTAGGAAAATACAATATTTGACTGAGACAATGATCAGTTATAGCCGACAGTTTGGCCTTGTTAAATATTTGGCCAAAGAATGACGCCACAGACTAATCAAAATCAAGTCTTCCATAAAGCCCAAATATCCTCCTGAGAGCCGGGGGGGAGTTTTGTAAAAATGTTTTATTTTTTTTATGTCACTGCATTGTTCAGGGCATAATAAACAAATGGAGAAAAACATTTTTGAAAAAAAAAAAGATTTTTTTATTCATATTTTATTCTATATCCTTTGTAGAGGACGCCAGGATTAAGTTATTTAAAAATTTTAAAAAAGTAATGATAAGGCATGTACAGGCAAAAACAATGTTTAAAAAAAATAAATAAAAATAAAAATTTATTCACCAATCAGTTTTTAGGTTTCAGGCTATTTTTAGCCACATTTTGAACAAAGATGATTCTCAACTATGTTATGAAAGATATAACAGAATGATTTGATATACTATTTAACTTTATGTTCATAAAATGTCCATAAATTGTTATTCCCATTCTATACAATGTGTCCATACATTGCATCTAATTTGTATATTAATGTGTTCTTGGGGCAAACCATAATGAAAAAAGAAGTGTAATACACTCAAAAAAAAAAAATCCTGGGTTGTTTTTTAACCCAAATGCTGGATTGAGCCTTTTTTTTCAGTGTTTGGGTAGTTTTAGTGTTACTCAGATCCCGGGTCAGACGTAACCCAGCAGTTGAGTTAATAATCACGGGGATTTTGCATCCTCTTCAGGAGAGAGCAGTTCTAAGCGCCATCGGTAAATCCAATTTCTGTTTAATGTTTCATTTTTACTTCTAATGTTTGTTAAACGAGTTTAAATATAGGCAATATGTATAGCCTACGTATTAAAAATGATATAAACAATGCTGTAAATGATATAAATAAAGGAAAATAAAGGAAGGTATCATGCAAACCAGTGGTTGTGTGGAGTATTTTACAAAAGTTTAGAGAAAAGTTCATCTGTAAACATTATTTCATGTATGAAGTAATAAATAAGCTAGTATTATAGTAACAATTAATCAACCCAATTTGCTGGGTAAAATTAACCCAAAATGTTTTCTGTCCTATATTTACCCAGCCCTTGGGTTAAAAATAACCCAAATTGGGTTGTTTTTAACCCAGTGTTTTTTAGAGTGTAATGGGAGTAATAACTTGGCAACATTTTCATAAGAATATCTCATATTTCATAGGAACATTGATCAATAATTTCTTGTTGTGTTTCCCCAAAATGCCTGATTAACAGCCGTTTGTCCTGGTGTCCTCTACAGAAGACATGCATGAAAATTATGCCCTGTTTCATAAGTCATATTCCGATTTGAATCCCCTTAACATTTTCCTGAGATGTTTATTTACGAGAAACATTTTGAAAATTAGTCCGATTTAAATGATAATTACAAAACATTATATTTCCCTAAGAGTGCTAAATGTGATCATTCTGTCAATATCAGTCATATTTAAAGACCAAGGAGAGGGAGTGTTTATGATCAAACCTGCACTGTACAGGAGATCCAGACTTCAAACTGTGGCATGTACGGTCTCAGAGAAATTCAAAATAAATATAATTCAAAATAAATATAATAACTAAAATATAATGTCCTCTACAGAGGACAAAAGTTTATGCCTGGGTCCCAGGGGGGTATACATAGTACTGAATAATCTTTTGTCCAAATTAAAAGTCAATCTGAATGTTTAATGATCATTCCAGTAATTCTAACTTTAAACAAATACTTCTTAAATTGAAGGCAATCTTGATAAAAAATAATGCGGTAAACAGTAAAATATTAAAATCTCGATTGATGTTACACACACACAAAGTAATAGTATAGCATTAGTAGCTAGTTTATGTAGCCTATCGTATAAACAGACACTGGACCTTTGCATTTAAGACAGAATATTGATGTATATGTAGCCTATTTTATTCACGATGAGTGTTCAGCCTGTAGAGCACATGCCATCAATAGGCACACCATTAACTTCCTCAAAATACTGCATCTGCCTAACAATAGCATCAGTATTACAGACTGCAAGCTGTACACAAGAAATCTCATCGTCATGATTCATTCAAGTAAAAGTGAATAAAAACAACGCAACAAAAATTGAGCATTGTTAATCAGGAAAAAAAAAATCTTAAAACAGATGATTTTAGATGCACTTAATGAATTTCATAATTTCCTGACAAAGATGAAAAGCAGAGTGGACACTTCCTGTTGAAAAGTGCTAAAGTAAGCCTTATTGTATATCTTAAGTTTCAGTTTTTCAAAGAATTAAGAAAGGAACTAAATTTTTTCAAGATATTTCACAGGAGTATTTGGTCTAGAAAACTATTCTGAGAAAAATGCAAATGATATCTAATCAGAAAACACCAAATATAATTTGTAAGTCGCACTAAAAAATGTCTACATGTCACTGCATTAAATAAAATATTAAAGCAAGTGCAATGAGTTTTGTTTAAAAGTGCATAGGTTTTAGATAAATGAGTTCTACACATATCTTCACTACACTGAGTGCATTTGTTGTGACTGTGTGGATCGTGACTCTTGTGTTCCCTCCTCAGAGAAAGCTCTTTCAAAAACACGTCTTAGGGAAAGTTTGACCTTACTTTTAAAATCCTGCCCCATGAAAACATACAGAACGGGGTTCAGGCAGCTGTTGACATACGCCAAAGAGACGGCCAATGGATCCACTGCCGAAGCCACAGAGGAACTCGAGTTCTCTCCGTACATTGCTATCAAATCTACTATGTGATACGGCAGCCAGCAGAGAAAAAAGGCCACAATTACAGCCAACATGATGCGAACCGCTCGTCCAGAGTGAAAAGTACTCCTGCCTAACTTGCGTGCGATGAATCCGTAGCATGTTGTGATGCATACGAGAGGAATCAAAAAGCCAAACACAAATCTGATGACGCTTAACGTCCCAGATGCTGAAAGGCTGGAATCAACTTCTTCATCAGCATGAAATGTGCAAAGTGTGTCGTTAAACTCAGTGAAAGTTTGTCTTAATAGCATAAAGGGCAAACTGAGCACCAAAGCCAAGACCCAGGCTGCTGCACAGGACAGCCGTGCAAGCAACAAATTACGATGATTCTGAGCCCAAACCGGTGTGATCACCTGAGTAAACCGATCCAGACTAATCAAGTTCAAGGTGAAAACGCTGGCAAACATGGTAATGACTATAACAGAGGGGAGAATCTTGCACATGACGGATCCATACGGCCAGTGATGGTTAAGGAGGATCTGTGCCACACTGAAGGGTATGGAAAGGCAGCACAGCAGGTCGGCAGTCGCTAGATTGAGAAACCATATTGTATTAACCGTCCTCTTCATCTTCATTCCAGCAATGTACACAACAAACATGTTTCCGGGAACTCCAAGGAGGAACGTCAGGCAGTAGATGACCAGAGAAAGTGTCCTCATGGACTCTTTCACCTCTGGAGACACAGAGTGTGTCTCACTTTCATTGAAACACCACAGACTATCATTTAAACCTGAGGATTCATTGATGTAATCGTCTGTAAACGCCTGGTTCATTTTGCTTGAGTTGCTGCTGTCCAAAGTGCTCTGTTAATCCTGTAAATATCACATTGTCGGAGTCAAATATTTCATGTATTCATTTAGCAGATGCTTTTATCCAAATGAGGAAATTAACAAGCAACATTCAACATTATTAAACAATACAATGAATTTTTATTATTAACATATTTCAATTTGTTCTAAATAGTCACTTATATGTTGATATGGTTTGAATCACACTTGAGTTTTACAGATCCGATATAAATGTCTTACAAAACTTGTACTCACCTCCCCAGCTGCTCTGTACTCACTAGCGATACTTGCCCCGCTTACCCCTTTAATGCGGAATCACAGGAAATAGAAGGAAGTCCTGCTGATTTGATGAAACAACTACAAAGAACTCTTAGGGTAAGTGCATGAATACATTTCCTTTTTACCAAAATATCTTTTTCAGTATTCTGTCAAGAATGCTGTTCTTGTAGCACAAACTGAAGGAGTTCTGATCTTCTGATGCAGCCTCTCACATTCTGGAGAAGCATGAAGAAGCTGTGAATATCCACAGCTTGGTAAACAGCAAAAGTAACATGACCAGTGCTTATTTGCCTGCTTATCATTGCTGTGAAAAGGTCTGCCAACACCAGACAGCCCTAAAATGAAATGTGTCCTATATTTACTAAATGAACTATATATGGCAGTAGCATCATAAAGCGTCTACGTGCATTTACAAAATGATGGCTGGTTATAGTCATGACTGTTGGAAAGTACTGCATTCCTGAGAGCTGACTACAAGTGAATCATGAAGGAATTTAGATATTTATCTGCCTTACCAAATTGGATGAGTAATTGGTTTACATTAAACCACCCAAGAGTTTACAATTCTTTAACTCAATTGATGTGAAGAAAAAGAGAAAGCCCAAAAAATGTGAGATCACATCATTTATTGGGATTACTTATTTTTTCTTTCCAACAAAAAAACTGGGTACAAAAAAAAAAAAAAAAATTTTCCACATTAACAGATGCGTAAAATTAAAAAATGTCTATAATAAACAACCAGGCCATAGTCACAAAAATGATACCATTTGTGTAATTTAATACTTTTTTATTGGAAATATTTTGTAAACATTGATTTGCCCACTTTATTGCATGAGAAAAATAAAAATTTAAAAACTCAAATAAAATGTGATTATTTACACCATGGTTTTGGCAAAACAGTTTAATCTAATTATGTGCTTAAGTACTAAATAAAAGTGGAAGCAAATGAGCTTTTAAAAAGATACCAACACCAAAACCTATAGGAATAATTTAATTATCAAACATTACTTCAGTCCTTCCAAGACTATTGTTTCATTGAAGACACCCGCCTCATCTGGCAACAACTATACACAAATAGCAGAGCAATGGAACTATGTTTTTTTAATATAATCTATTGTCAACCGTCAACGTCATTCAACAGTTCCGAGGGTTATTTCTTGCTTTCAAAAAAACACACACACAAGTGTAAAATGTTACACTACAGCTATCAGTACAGGTCATATGTCCACAGAAATGTTTATCTTTATAGGAAATACTATACCACTGAATCGGTTCATGCAAGGAGAAAATCCATTATGTAACATACAATATGCAACAGTAAGAATGTGTTTAACATTTGAATTAATACAGGTTTACTGTTTGTTCTAAAAAATTAAATGCATTAGTATTGAATTCCACCAAAAGTTTAACAGCATCCCAAATAGTCCATCATTAGTCAATATTCTTGTAAAGTCAAGGTAAATACAGGACACTGATGTGTGGTTAAATTATATATATATACATAATCAAATCTGTACAGTACAAATTGTCAAATATTTTCGCCCTCCCTACTGCTCCCTACCTCCAACATTAGCTTAAACAGCAATCAACCAGCAAGAATAAGTTTCTTAATACAGGGTGCAACAACAAGAAGTTCTAAGAAAGTGGCCTCCACAGAGGTTTTTCCACAAAAACACAAAACAAATTATAAACGAGGCCAGTCTGTAATAAGTGTTCTCTGGTTTTCTAAGTCCAAACTTAGACGGAAGTGACAATGTAAGACCCACTTTCAGTCGCGTCTCCTTTAGTGTCTCTCTTTTTTGCATTGCTTGAAATAGGTGTTGGGATCTGGGATGGTCTTGGAGTTGTGCTGTCAGCAGTACTCTTTCTGGGGCTTGGTGTGTAATTAAAAGGACTTACCCTAGCAGCCAAGGCTCCACTAGGGGAACTGTGTTTGCTAGAGTTAGTTGAGCTAAAAGGTGCGCGTTCAGCAACAGGGAATTCATGGACCTCTGTGCCAATGTTTGGGTTACTTGGTGCAGGCTTGATATCAGTGACTTTTTTATCAAGAGACTCGCTACTCCGGAGTAAATTCAGATTTTTTTCTGAACCCAGGTGGCCCATAGCTCCATTCTCACTTGCTAGTGGCTGTTTTGAGTGCGATTCGCTTGAGTCCCTGTCACAAGGTAACCCTTTGTTTGATTGACTGTCAATAACAGGAGGTGTGTTTGCTGTGGGTGACTTACTAGACCTTGGATTGTTTATGGGACAGTCTTCAATTCTCACCCAGACATCTTCTGTCTTGGACATAGCAGCACCCATTGAATGAGCAGCATCACCAGTTGGATCTGGTAAGTCTAATGTCATAGAAGGTGCATATGAGCTTTCGCCGTCTTTCATTTTCCTCCATGTTCCTTTGCGTTCGAGGCCCCCCTCTTTACCTGATTTTTGAGGAGGATTAGCGGGTTGCCGTTCATCCTCGCTTCTTCCCTTTTCACTGGACTCAGACGAAGCAGAGAGAATGGAAGAGCTGCTGCCGGTTCTTTTCCAAGTGCCTACTCTTGGGAGAGATGATGAATGTTTGCTGTGCTCCCTTTTCCATGTCCCCGTCCTGTTGATTGGGAGCCTGGAAGGGCTTTCTGAATGGGATCGGGAGATGTCATGCCTTCGGAGTGACTTTCCATCACCATTCTCTGCAGAGTTCTGACTATGAGGGGACTTTCTCCAACCACTTCCCTGGTAGGGTAGACTAAGTGACATGTCAGGTAAGGATGGACTAGATACTGGTGTCTGTGACTGGCTTGGAGACGAAGGAGACAAGGACTCGAAAGATGCAGACTCCTCTAATTTTCTTTTTAGTGTTGGACTAGGGGCTTCTTTGATAAATGTTGACTGACGAACAAGTCCAGGCTTCTCGGACCGGTCAGACTCACTCCCACTGGATTTGGTAGATGACATCCTGGACAACTCTGCCTTCTTTGAAGGGCCAGAGGCTCCACACTGGTTTAGACTTTTTGAGGCAGATTCACTTCTAGGAATTCCACTGGTACTTCTTGGCAAACCACTCTGCTTTGTTGGTGTTTGCTGGCCCAGTTGCCTCCCTGGAGAAGTGTAAGCCATGCGTCCAGATCCAAAAGATTTTGCTGAAGCAGCACTGGGGGAGGCAGTGCGAGGCAGCTGGGTTAATTTGCTAGATGGGCTCAAACCATTCCTACCAGGTGAAACTGAGGCACGACCAGAGGACTGCATGGGCATTGTTAGAGATTGCTGAACTGGTCTAGAAGGTGTGGAGTCTCTAGACCCAGATCGAGAGGAAGTTTTACTTGACCCTCCTTGAGATGATGCTGGGTCCCTGGCAGGACTAGGTTCAGAACTTGCTGGGATTTTCATGGTTCTTGGAGAGTTTCCAGGACCAGGTGCTTGGGATGGTGGTTTTGACATTTGGCCACGTGGAGGGGTTTTTTTGGGTACCGGACTGGTGCTAGGAGAGCTGCTCCTCACACCAGGAAGATGAATCATTGTCCTCCCTCTGGAGATCACAGGAGCTTGAGCTTGTCTGTGCTGAGAGGACATGCTTTCAAGACTGGGTCTGGGCTTTCCTGTGATTAGACTTTTATACACTTTCTTTCCTCCTTTCAGGCTCTTAGATTCTTCCTCTTTACTTTTGGACTCTAAAGTGCTTTTCTCACCAGGTTTTAGTATTCTTGGCCCTTTATTTGTAGCAGGCTTATTGTCCTCCTGATTTAAAGGGAGGTGGAAAGGTGATCCAATGGAAATGCCCGATTTGAGAGACAGAATAGAGTCTGAATCAGAGGAACCTTGTCTGGAGAGACTCGCTGCAGCCTGATGTAGACTGCTAACTATAGAATTGGCACCCTCTTGAATGGCTTTCCAATCAAATGATTCAGAGTCTGGTGACAAGGCTTGCTCAGAAAAAGGGCTATGTGTGTCTGTGAGATCTAATATAAGATCTGGTTCCTCTGCTAAAATACCATCAGCCAACATGCTCTTTTCTTCCTTATCCCCTGGTTCCTTAATCTTACTTCTTGATGGCTGTTTCTTTTTCTTTGGCATTGCAGAACTGATGCATTCTTGGAGAAGGTCATCTTCAGAATCAATACTGAGGGAGCTAAGAGAACTATTTCTAGAGAAGCACACAGGGGTGTCCTCAACATGAAAGGCCTTTGGCGCATAACCAGAGGCTTGTGGCCTGGGCACTTCCATCTGAGTTGCATCATCTTTGTGTGAGCAATCTTTGTTGTTGTTTTCTTGGTCAATGTCACTTAATGAGCTAAGGGATGAGTTTCTTGAAAAACATACAGGTGTGTCTTCAATGGAAAACTTTTGCTTTTCATCGCACACTGCAACTGTATTTTCTTTGGGTGCTTGTGGAAAACCTGGTTTTTGAAGGGGTTTTGTTGGAGCTGTCTGAAATGCTGATACTCTGTTGGTGTTTACTGGCTGTTCTGCACTGCACTTCAAAGGGGGAACTTTTCTTTGCTCTTTATCTTTTCGCAGCTCAGCTTTCTCTTTAGACAAATCAAGATCGTCATCCTCAAAGTCAAGTGAACTCAGTGAATCATTGCGAGAGAAGCAATAAGGTGTGCCCTCAATTGGTGTGTAATGATGCGGAGAATCAAAGGCAAACCCAGGACGTGTTCTCACCTCGGGATTAACAGGCTTATCAGCAAACTCTCTTGTGACTACTTTGGACTCTTGCTTTTCCATTTCTTTGTGTTTATCTGGATATGATGCTGCTTCTGACAAGCTATTAGGAGCCTCTGGCCGTTTGAACATCCTTGTTCTGTACTCACTGCTTTGTGGCATAGGTTTTACAGGAGAAGTTGGCTTTTTCTTTTCCAAGTCTTGCTGAACTAGGTTGCCAGTGGCAGTGGACGGATGCTGAGCCTGTTCAGGCATCTTCTGCACTCTAAATGGCTTGTGAATTTTGCCTTTGGGCATTGCCGAATTGATACACTCTGCAAGAATATCGTCCCCTTCGTTCTCAGCCAAGGGAGACTGCATGGGAGGTGATAAACCTATATCTTTAGCCTCTGCACTTTTCCCCTCTGGCAGAGTGTCTCGCCTTTGACCAGATACTTCTGCATGGGGAGCTGAACTTTCAATACCCGCCAACTCATTTGGGGGTGAATCAATCGTGAGGTCACTGAGAGATGTTGCTGTGGAAAAGTTAATGGGTGTTCCCTCAACACAGTACACCCGGGGCATGTCTTCACAGTGTGTTAGGGCAACATGTTTCAGCTGTTGTCCTCTGTTTTGTGGTGGCAACAATTTATAAACGGGGAGCTGACTTGGTTTGCGAGCCACGGGCGGGGGTATTCTAGAGGTGCTTGAGGGTGATTGTTTTTTTGTTTTTCTTGATGATTTTGTTGGCATTGCTGAGTTTATACAAGCCTCTAGAATCTCTATGTCGTCATCATCATCCGAGTCATCCAAGATATCTTTTCCAGGTTCAGTTGTTGATGGTGGTTTCTCTTGAACCTTGGGCTCTTGTATGTCTTCTTTCTCAAGCTCTGCTTCATTAGTATGGTCATCCTCATGAACTGGGGGCATTATCTTCAGCTCAACATCTTTCTGAATAAAGGGTTCATCTAAACTTAGTGCACTAAGACTCGAAGCGCAAGAGAAGCCATCTGGAGTGCTTTCTGTGGCAAAATGTAAAAGAGTATCATTATCTGGTAAAACCTGCACTTTCTGTACAGCAGCACTTACAACTGCATGTCTTGGAGCTAATTCACGTTTTTCAGAATGGGGCGGCACAGTAACTTTTTGTTTTACTGACGTGGATCGTGGTGGTGGAGGTGGTGGTGTCTTGCTGCGACTTGGTGGCATTGTTTGTCCAGGGCTATCAGGCAGATCACTTGGACTGATAATCCCACTTACCATCCCACTGCACGGCTCACTCTGCACAGAACTTGAAATGGAATGACTCTCAAAACTGTCAAGGGAGCTGACAGATGTGCATCTGCTGAACATGAGCGGAGTCTCTTGTACATAATGTTCAGGAGGACTTTTTGGTGTTTGGGCACCACTTTTGGATGGTGATTTAGCACCTGATGAAAATTCCACTGTTTTGTGATGCCTTGAAGCATCTCCATGTCCCAAGTGATGTCGTGGAGGCTTGAAGCGAACATAATGGCCTGATGATTGGCTGTCAGTTGTGCGTTGGTCAGATGCAATGTTACTAGTGGATTCTTTTTCTGACATAGGTAGATTTGTGTAGTTATTGGCTGAGTTGGCGTTACGTTTGCAGCTCTCCATTTCATCTTCCTCTGAGGACAATGATGATAAAGAGCTACCACGTGAGAAACAAATGGGTGTGTCCTCCACACAATACGTCTGCAATGTTTCTTGATTTATTGTGGAAGTCTTGCATGCTGGGTTCTTCTGAACTGCTCTCGTTGGTCCTGCTCTGCTTTGAGCAGACGAAGGATGGAGCTGCTTTTGCCTACCCTGGTTCTTTAAAGAAGCCACAGAGGAGGAAGTATCTTGGCTCAAATGATCTTTGACAGAACCTTGGGTAGAAGATGGCTTTGAATGACTAAACATGGCCTTCTTAGAGGAAGCATCAGAGTACTTCAAACTGTAATCAATAGGTTGTTCTACATGATGATCCTCATTGTATTTCATTCTGTAGTTTGGAGTTTGCTCATCAAGCTGCTCTTCCTCTGAATAGCACTCGCTGTAGTTTGTTGGTTTGTCATCGGCATAGTCATCCACAGTGCAGATAGTTTGAGAGATCTTTTTGTTAAGTCCATGATTTGACCCACTGTTAATTTGTTCATTTGAGCCCCTTGACCTAAATCCAGGCAGGTCCTGTTGAACAAACCTGGGCTGGTACTTTTTTAGTTTATCTTCTCCTTCACTGCCAGATTCAGTGTACATGGGGTATCCTGGGCTTTGCGATCTCGGTGGTTTCTGATCTGGCCGCTTCATTTCATCATCAAGGAGCTTAGGCCTTGCCCACCTTTCATTCTGGCTTGGGCTTTGTCGACCAGAGTTGAGCTGTTCATCAGAATACTTCAAACTATAGTTAATAGGTGTGTCCAGATCTCCATTGTCATCTTCCATATGATTTGCATTGTGTATCTTATGGGCAAGGTCTGCAGGATATTTTCTGTAGACACAGCATTTGCCTTCATCATCTTCTGAATAGGAATCCACTGAGGGCTTCATTTGACCTCTCTTTCCATAGCCATCAGTGCTGTTGACACTATTCAGACTGTCATTAGAAGCTCTGTACTCCAGTTTGGGCTTTGGGCACGGTCTGCCTGAAGGGTCAGTTTTGTTGTAGCTGTACATATTCTGGTGACCATGAACAGCAGTTTGGTGTCGGATCATGTCGTCTTGCACAATGTGAGGGTCTGGTGTGGATCCTGCGGTTCTATCATCCATACTTAAGTGCATGCTCTGCACTTCCTCCATAACTACCGCAATTTGAGCTGCAGTCGTGGGAATTTGCACCATTCGCTTGGCAGCCTCAGCATCGGAATGGAAACCCCTTCGCTCTCGATCTAGACTTCTGTCCCTCTCGGCTCGGACACTTTCTCCATTTCCTCTGTTGTCTCGAGATGATGGGCTTGAGAGCACTGGGGTGTTCATATAAGGTGAACGAACACAGACTCCATTGGGGTTATAGCCATCAGGTCGACAGACACCATCATAATCGCCATAGACGTTATGCTTATGTTTTAGCTTGGCCCTATGGGAGGCTTTTGGGCTCAAGTTGTCAATGTTATCGAAGGTTTCAGAGAGGTGCTGTGCATCTAGTTCTTCAATTAGTGCTTTCTGTTTTCTTACATGCAGGGACGGTAAACTGGATCCAGGAGACATGATGTTGGCATCCTTATACTTGGCAGGCCGATTTGCCATGAGGTTTCTCAAAGCAGCGGCACTTCCCATAGCTATCATCTTGTGCTTGGAGTGAATGAGGTTCTTCAGCATGCTAACTGCACCCATATCCCATAATGCCTCTTGATCTTTTGCATTCCGAGCAGAGAGGTTCCACAGCGTCCCACAGGCATTGCTCACTATCGTCAGACTGTGTGATTTAAGGTGCTGAAGAAGAGTCTGAAGACAGCTGTTTTCCCTTAATATTTGCCTGAAAATAAACAAAAAGAGGAAAAGGTTTGCTGCCATGTGGACATATTAAAAATCTGTGAGGGTATGCAGCTTTCATACAGCATACTCTACCTGTGCTCCTCATTTGTGGCAATTAGGCTTGATACGTTTCTCAAGATGCCACCACCACTTTCTATTATGGCAAGGGTGTTGGTTTGGCTTCTGTATATTAGAGTGCTCACTAAAAACGCCAAAGCTCCAGGAACAGCACAGATATCAGCTTTGTTTTCAGTGCAATGTGCTGATAAGTTCCAAAGGGCACTCAATACGCTTTTTAATGTGGATTCCTGTAAGATAAGAAGTAAGACTATTTTCCTTAATGACTGAACGGCTTGTTTGCATTCTGACGACAGAAATGACTAAATCTCACCTTCTGAACCTCTAAGGCACACTCCATCAGGGCTCTAACACTGCCAACTTCTCGCAAGATCTTCTTACTGTTCACATCAGCTCGCCATGAGAGGTTCCTCAAAACACTGGCAATTACCTAAAGCAGCATATAATTTATTAGTACAATAAATTGGGATTAATGTCTTTCCTATGCAATGCATAATGACTATGCAAATTATAACATGAGTTTCCAAACAGTTATACCTGCTGTAGATCCTCACTCTCTGACTTCAGTTGAGCTACCATGGCCCTCATGCAACCTTTCATTGAGCAAAGTGTAGCCTGTGGGCAAAACAAGAAAGTAACAGTTAAATGCAATAATAAACAATGAATGGAAATCTATCCATATAATGCTGAGAGAAATAACACACCTTGTTGGCTACATCTCCAAAGGTTAAATTAGTTAGACCCATTCCAGCATATCGTCTTAGTGTAACACTGTAGTGATCATTGGTAAGACCGTAAATCTCACAGTCTACCTGCAGCAGCTCCACAATCGCCTGAAGGCCACCTGCATAAACAATACATTGAAATATTCAGCCAATGAGATTTAAATTTTAGGTTTTTCAATGTCTAACAAGAATAAACAGGAGGACAAATTTCATTTATAATTTTGGAAAACCTACCAAGCTCATTCATCGCGTGCCTGTGCTCTTCATCAAAGGAAAGTTTCATGAGAACACAAACCGCTGGGCAAATCTGATGCTCGACTGGTGAAGGCACTGCAGTGAAAGCAAAAGTATGTTAATGAGGTTGTACAGCTCCACATACTTAAATTATGTGTCATCCGACTTTGAAGAGTTATTAAATCATCCATTCAGCTACTTCCCATCAGAGCATTTCAAATGAATCACATTTATAAATTAATAAAAAGTTATATATAGTAGTATATGAGATAAAATAAAAAAGCACTGCATTTACTACAGCAATATATTAGGGATATATAGGCCAGTTTATTACTGTGGTTGACTTGTACGTTTATTTTAAATGGCTAATGCAGATGCTTCAGATGCAATGCCTGAGTTTATGCTGATATATACATAACGGGGTTGTTATTGACTACATATAGGCCAATATATTACAGTGGTCAACTTATGTTTGTTTTAAATGGCTAATACAGATGCATCAGATTCAATGCCTGATTTATGTTGATATATACATAACTGAAATATCATTTTTAAATATCATGTCGTTAACTGAAATAAAACCGAAATAAAATAAAACAAATATTATATGAAAAATGTAAACTTAAAAATGTTAAACTAAAAAAATGCAACTAACTGAAATAAGTTGAAGTAATAAAATTACTAAAACTAAAAAAAATAAAAATAAAATAAATATTATAAAATATAAATGTTAAATAAATAAATATTAACTAGTAAAAAATAGTAATAAAGTGACAAAAGCACATAAAATTAATGAAACTAAAACGGCAAATATAGAAAACCTAATTAAAAATATTAAAAATAAAATTATTTGTAAAAAAAAAAAAAAGCATAAAACGAATAAAACAAACTAAATTAAAAAGCACATAAAATTAATACAACTAAAATTAAAATTAAAACTATATAAAATATAGTTAAAATATATAAATTTTTAATATATAAAAAAAGATTATTCAAAATATTAATAAAAACTATAAGTTCTTTATTGACAGCTAAATGTGCACAAAATTTGCTGAAATTAAAAGAACACATATTTCACTATGTATTCACTCAAAATTAACAAAAGAACAAATAAAAATATACAGAAATTTTTAATTGTTAATTTAAAGCACTGTCAGTGAATTGTGAAACCAACACAAGGATGAGAAAACACTTCTATTTATTACACATATGTGACCCTGGACCACAAAACCAGTCATAAGGTTATATTTTTCAAAATTGAGATACATAATATTTGATATATAATAATATATAACATAATATTTGGCTGAGATACAACTAAACTTTGAAAATCTGGAATCTGAGGGTGCAAAAAAATCACCCTCTTTGAAGTTCTTTAAAGTTGTTCAAATGAAGTTCTTAGCAATGCATATTACTAATCAAAAATTAAGTTTTGATATATTTACAGTAGGAAATTTACAAAATATCTTCACGGAACATGATCTTTACTTAATATCCTAATGATTTTTGGCATAAAAGAAAAATCTATAATTTTGACCCATACAATGTATTTTTGGCTATTGCTACAAATATACCCCAGCGACTTAAGACTGCTTTTGTGCTCCAGGGTCACATATTTACTACAACTAAAAATACTGGTACTGCAAGGATACCATGTCACGTCCCTCTGCGCTATTCCTGACAGCCTGCATATATCAGCGCGAGATATATTGGGTCTCACTTGGGTTCTTGTCCTGGTCCACGCCACGCTCATGGCTTTCCTGCCACTCCCAGCAGGTCTCGCAGTAAGCTCTGATCTGCTCCAGCAGGTGGAGCACCCGGATCTCCTGCCGGCCTCGCTTGTCATCGGGCTGCGAGTGGATAATGTTATGCAGGGCGGCGCTGGCCCTCGCCCGGGCCTCTTTGCTGCCGCGAGAATTTCCAAGCAACACGGAGTCCTTGTCGTTGCCGTGTAGGAGCTGGATGAGCAGCGGCAGGCAGCCGGATTGACGCATGGCGATGCAGCTGTCCTGAGAGCTCGACATGGCCAGGAGGGTGCGAGACATGTCGTCTTTATCATGGGTGCCCAGCATGGACAGCAGCGAGTACACCATTTCCACCTAAGCATATGCAGACTTGATTAAAGTGATGGATGCTGTCATTATTTTTTCAATCATCACTGTAAGTAATTTTAGCATTGAGAATCTAGTACTAGTTAACCTTAGTGCCCAAATGGCTGGTCAGTCGGCGTGGAACGGAGTAACTTCCAGCACTGCTCATCTCACTGGTGGCGTCATGATCCACCCGAGAACTTGAGCCCTGACAGACAAAAACATACAAAGCAGATTCAAACAATAGTCTTCATAATAAAAAATATTCTTAATAAAAAATAAACGCACATCTTCATCAATACTAAAATCTTTTTATTTGTCCATTGTGTATGTTATACACCCTACAAAAGGTCAATAGTTAAATGTGAAAACTTATATTTAAATTGATATATAAATATAATTTAAATACATTTATATTTAAATTTAAATGTATACATTTTATTAAAATTTATTAAAAAAAAATGCACGTCTTCAGCAAACCTTATCAAACACCTTTTAAAGTTAAATGGTAAAATCTCTTTATTTTTCCACTGTATATATATATTATACACCCTACAAAATGTGACTGTATACATCAAACATATCTTGAATGCAGAGATTATGCATAGGTAAATTTTTACATTTAAATTGAGTTAAATATATAATTATAAAAACATAACATTTACAATCATAAATTGTATTTATCAATTTAAAAAGAAAAGTTTTTCAATGTATAATTTTATATAATTTATTATTTACATTACATTTTTATTACATTTTAAATTATATTTATTGCACTTATACATTTTTATTTAAATGTGATATTTATTATGCATTTCATTGATAAGTTGTTTATAACCATTTTTCTCAGAATATTGTATTTTAAACAAAGGGAAAGCATTGTGTTTTATTGTATCACTGAATTTCTATTATAATAAAACTCCTTTTAACCATTTATAAATACAGATTAAATTATTTAAAAACTAATTCGCATACTCTTTTCATTCTTGCACTGTATATATTATACACCCTACAAAAGTCACTTTTTCTAAATCAAACAGAGCTCCAGACAAAAATAAATAAATTAAGGAACCATTGGCTCCTATAAGAAAAAAAATTAGGCACCAAAAAATTTTTTTAAGTGCCACAGAATAAACGTGTTTTTTTTTTTTTTTAACACTTTACCATTTCAGTCATACTGTCAAGTGTTTATGTCTCATCTTTTCTTGTCTTTATCAGCATTTTATTCCATCTTGTACACTCTTAAATATGCTGCGTTAAATATAACCCAATAGCTGGGTTTGTCCCTTTTTAACCCAGCCCTGGGTTATATTTAACCCAGCATTTTTTAGAGTGTAGATGACCTGGGAACTAAGGTTCACTTAAATTGGGAACAAAACGTCTTTTCCAACTTCAGAACTATATACAGTCACAAAGAATTGTTTATTACACTGAATCTGTGCTGATATCACGGACCATAACTATATCAGCATCACTTGGCCATTGAGTGTAGTTTGGGCTCCTCCTCAATGCATCCTATAAATTCTGTCTCATTTCTTACACACATCCAGTCTGTTTTTCTTCATTAGTAACATGCAATTATATAGGTGTTAAATTTTATCTTTAGCTCCTTGCATTCTTTCTTATCATGTAGACAACAGGTTAAGTAAAAATATGAATGAGCAATATAGCGCATATATTTAGCAAAATGCTTTTCTTTATAGTTGTTTTTTTTCTAGCTGGCTGATGAGCTTATGGACGGCGAATGGTGATTCTGAGGTAAATGTATTGTTACGTGGCATTGTTTACAAGCTTTACACGTTTTCCGCAGTTTGAAACACTGAATGAGCGATTACATGAGACCTTTCAGAAAGCTGTACTGTATCTTATAATATATCTTTTGATGTTTATTTCGTACTATATACAGTAGTAAAGAGAAAGATCTGACGGGTTCACGTGCCGCTTGAACTGAGGCGCTAAAGCGAGCGCTCATGTGTTTAATTAAAGAGCATCTATTGTTTGAATTTCATTATGAACTGGGTCGAAATTTAAAGATGATACTTTGTTTATTAAAAGGTAACGGAGCACAAAGCTTATCGCGATTATTGGACGGCAGTGCGCTACAAATAATATGAAGTTCAAGCATTTACAGAACACAGCATTTAGACTAAAGATCTTGATAACAAGAAGCCATATCAGTGTCAATTATAAATGAGAATCGTTAACGATATTGTTAATGTCCACACAGCTGACAGCTTTACCTAATTTCAAGTTGTGCACGAAATAGACAAAGATGTGATCGCAAAACAAGCAGGAAAAAAGGCATTTGATGCAAATTTTATATAGTAGCAAAAACTTCACTAGCAAATTAATATTTTTGCATTTTAGGCGCAGTCTGGAGCCCTGTCAAACATATCTTCAACAAGTCCACAATACAGTCTTTTGAATGCAGAGATTATGCATATGTAAATATTTATGTTTAAATTAATATTTACTAAAAAAATGTAAATGTAAAAATTTATAAATTAAAACAAATTTATAAAAGTTAATAAAATGTACTAATTTAAATATATTTATTTTTAATTATATTATAATATTTCCAATCATATTTATTGGATTTATAAATATATATTTTAATGTATACATTTATATTGATTTTTTTTGTTTATTGTACATTAAGGCGAGGGAAAGCACTGTGTTTTATTGTACTACTGAATTTGTTTTATTAAAAAACCTTTTAATCATAGATAAAACAAATTTTAAAAAATCTTAAAAACTGAAATTGCATAAAATACAGTGTGCAAACACAAAAATGAGGGCAAGTCTCTTTGTTTATCAAACAATGTATGGCTCGTGTGTCAGACTCGATCCCTGCACCTAATCCAGCGACATACCGCTCGCACCATCTGTCTGAAAAATACCATGCCGCCTTAATGAAAGTGAAACAGTATGGAGTCCAAAAAACCCTCCTGTTTCTGCTTAGAATTTCAAAGTCTAACTAGGGCTCTATGATGAACAATAAAACCATTAGCATCTGCATTCAAATCATTATTATTCGAAGCACACCGAAGCTCTTTCAGGCACAGACTGAAAGAGCTTTTAAAAAAGGGCCCGAATCCTTGGCACCCACTGGCAGAAAAAAAAGGGCCACCGGAGGACACTTCTGTTCATGAGACCATCAACAAAATGAGTCTAATTTAGTGGGAGACTATTGCAAATAGATACAGTAACTCACCTGTGAGCAGGCCGCATTACCAGCGCCAGCATCTCCTGCAGCGTGAGCTCCTTCGGTTTGCGTCACAGGGTCATGCTTGACCTGAAGATTCAACGAGGAGGAATATGAGAAACCGCACGGTAAACTGAGCAAATGACACCTGCAATGCAACCGAGGCGAAAGGCAGGTGGCCAGAGAGCCTCGCTGGCTACAGGAGACGGATAACATGTGTAATCAGCTCTGTGAAGTGCATAGAGATACAGAGCGAGGTTGAGTCTTCAGCTACAGGACAGAAGTTGCAACAGCATCAGGCTCTTCCTGACCTACATTGGTTTCTCATGCAGCCGGCGGGATTATGGAGGAAGTGCAAAAGTGTCCAATAGGATTTATCAACACATGTGCAAACACTGAGCATGCATACAAAAAAACTTGCGCTTGTCTACTATTTTACGATATAAAAGAGTAGTGCACAGTGTTTTGTCGTTTTTATTTATATATAAATTAAGATTTATGTATACATTTATTTCATCATTTTGTTTTATTAATTCACGACTACAACTTAAAGAAATTAATCAAATAAAATGTATATTTTGAATGCAATGCAATCTAATTAACTTGGATTTTTCATGTTTTCAGTTTAGTTACACTGTTAATTTTTTATGTGCTTCTGTCGTTTTATATATATATAATAATATTTTATTTTTTTATATACTTAATGAAATAGCTTTATTTTTTTTTATTTTTTTTTTTGTTTTATTAATTTATGACTTCAATTTTAAATAAATAAATAAAACATACCTTGAATGCATTATAAGATGCTTTGGATAAAAGCATCTACTAATGCATGCATGTAAATGTAATAAATGCAAGCATAGCTAAATAAGCTCTGTGCATCCTAAAGCTGTGTCACGCTACTGTTTTTTTACGCTCAGCCTCACAGAACACGATCCATTAGTGCAGCATGCTCATTCAATTAAACTTTTATGGCTTCACTGTTTATGCGCAGATGCATTTTCTGTGCACCATTTCCGTTCGTTTCTGTACAAGCTCTAAAAGCAGAACATTACAGACCGGAAGAAGCGCAGCAAACACTGATGCTGAGATGGAAATGACAGCCTTTCTAAAGCAAAGGAATTAAATGTGTGAAGAGGAACAAACACTTGCACAATCTGACCACAAATATCCATACTGACAAAATATGATTATCTAGACCAGGGGTGTCCAAACTCGGTCCTGGAGGGCCAGTGTCCTGCAGAGTTTAGCTCCAGCTTGCCTCAACACACCTGGCTGGAAGTTTCTAGTATACCTAGTAAGAGCTTGATTAGCTGCTTCAGGTGTGTTTAATTAGGGTTGGAGCTAAACTCTGCAGGACACCGGCCCTCCAGGACAGAGTTTGGACAGACTTCACAAAATGATTTTCACTTGTTCATGTGGACACAAAAGCCTTGTTCAGGCTGTCAGACCAAATCCAATTTTTGTGCATATCTGATTGGAATCCGATCATATTTAGCATTTGTGAACAGCAAAAATTTTTTTTTAAAAATCACATGAAATCCGATTTTTTCTAATCTGGTTCAAGCCACATTCATGTGTCAAAATGTGGTTATTTAGCGTAGCTTTTCACGTTCTCACGCCACGTAAAAAGTAAGGTTGTGTTGTTGTTAAAAAAAAAGGCTAAATAGAGGTCACAACACTGAGCTTTTGGGGAAGCAAAATATTAAAGGAATAGTTCACCCGAAAATGGAAATTTGCTGATAATTTACTCACCCTCAGGCCGTCCAAGATGTAGATGAGTTTGTTTCTTCCTCAGATTTGTAGAAATGTAGCATTGCATCAGTGTCTCAGCAATGGATGCTCTGCAGTGAATGGGTGCCGTCAGAATGAGAGCTGATAAAAACATCACAATAATCCACAAGTAATCCACAGCACTCCAGTCCATCAGTTCACATCTGGAGAAGACAAAAGCTGAAACAAGTAGTTTTTAACTTCAAACTGTAATCCATAATAACGCTTCCTCCAGTGAAAAAGTGTTCTGGACTGAATCAGGAGAGAAATCTGCACAGATCAAGCACCGTTTACAAGCCAAAACAGCTCTAAACAAATATGTGGCTGGATTTTGATGTGAGAGACAACAGAGGATGCACTTTTTCACTGGAGGAAGCGTTATTATGGATCACAGACTCATATTTTGGCCAGAAGTGATGGTTTGAAGTTAAAATCTTCTTAATGATGGATTTGGGTTTTTTTTTTAGCATTTGTCTTCTCCAGATGTTAACTGATGGACTGGAGTGGTGTGGATTACTTGCGGATTATTGTGATGTTTTTATCAGGGATGGCCTGAGTGTGAGCACATTTACAGCATTTCCTTCAATTTATAAAAAAAGTACTAATTACTACTAATCTTGAGTCTAATGTTCAATGCCTTGCTCTAAACACGACTTTATTTTATAGACAGCAGAATAATCCAGTACCTCCGCGTCAGCTGACTGGGCCTGTAAACGTGTCCGAATCCTCAGCACGTCTTTTTCTATCTGCTGTATCCGAGCCACGCGGCCCTGAGGACAAATGATGGAAACTTCATTACTAAACTCTTGGTTTCACACTGTGCATTTAGAAGTTCCAGTTTCAGATCATAAGTCTCTCAGTTTCAGCATCTCAGCCCACCTGCGCCCGTTTCTCCATGTCCTGACACGTGCCCAGCTGCTCCTCCATTGCAGCTCTGATCTGCCGTGCTTCGTATTCCAGCTGCCTGCGCGTCATATCGGTCTGCAGAGAAAACTACAGCAGCAGAAACAGCGTGAAGCTACAGAGATCATGTAAGGTCAGTGAAGATGTATGAAGAAGTATGCATACTGTACATACTTACATTCTCAGTCAGCGGCAGACTGTCAATCCTTTTGGTGAGGTTTTGTAACTGAGCATAATACCAGTCTTTTTCCTTTTCTTCCTTCTCAAGTTCTGCCATCAACAAAGACCTAATAAAAGCACAATTTTAGACTCTCTAAATTTGTTATAGATCAAAATGTAAACAGAGGTAAAAAAAAAAAAAAGTTCTCCATAGAAAAACTTATTTTTATTGATAAATGTAGAAATGTTATTTTTTTTATGTTTTTGTCTCTTTTGCTCACCAAGGCTGCATTTATTTGATTAAAAATATAATAAAAACTGTAATATTGTGAAATATTATTGCCATTTAGAATAACTGTTTTCTATGTGAATATCTGTTAAAATGTAATTTATTTCTGTGATCAAAGCTGTATTTTCAGCATCATTACTCCAGTCTTCAGTGTCACATGATCTTCAGAAATCATTCTAATATGCTGATTTGCTGCTCAAGAAACATTTCTGATTATTATCAATGTTGAAAACTGTTGTGCTGCACAATATTTTTGAGGAAACGTGATTTTATTTTTCAGGATTCTTTGATGAATAGAGAGTTCAAAAGAACAGCATTTACTTGAAATAGAAATATTTTGTAACATTATAAATGTCTTTACTGTGACTTTTGATCAATGTAATGCGTCTTTGCTCAATAAAAGCAATAATTTCTTTCAAAAGCCCAAATGGTAGAACAGTAGTGCATATATCAGAATATTTTGAAGTGAACTTGGAAAAACACTTTTGTAACAAGTTTGTAATCAAAGGAATGTACCATCAGTCACTAATTGCACCACGTAAATCTCATACAGTAGCAAAACCCTTTATGAACTTTAGAAGAAACCTTTAGTTAACCTGCTTAGAAGGATCTAATCAGCCATATGACCTTCCCATCTGATGCTCAGAATAATCCCTTCTCGCTCACCGTTCCTTCTCCAGCTCCTCCAGGAACCCAGCGCTGTCTCGACCCCCGCCGGCCACCCCTCTCCTGGGGAAGGAGCCCATGGGGCTGGGGCTGGGGCTGGGACTGGGACTGGGGCTGCTGTCAGTCGAGTGGGCCGAACCGGAGCCCTGCAGAGACGCCTTGGACCTCATCCTCACACCAGAGAAACTGCTGGGGTCAAGACTCATTTCTACAGGACAGAAGAGAAGATAATGATGATGGGTACCATTGTACAGCCACACGTAACAAGTTAAATTGCAATGCAAAATTTAGTTGCATCGGTGTATAAGACACATTTTATAATCACATTTCGAAATAAACGTAAAAAACAATCAATATAAAATAAAATATTTTAATATTTAAAAAAAATAATGGTATTCAGTAAAGGAATGAAAAATAAGTATAAAACAAAAATTATTTGACATTGATTATGAAGAACACTTATTATAAACGCCAAGCCTAGACTCGTGCATTTAAAGCAAAACAGAAATTACTGGCATGTGTGAAATGCAGTATACAAACAGGCACGTATCTCTCTCATCTGACACAAAGCTGCATGTTTTCCGCGCTTGACGTTAATTGCATTAGTCGCAGCACATTTTGATAAAAAGCTTGACTTGTATTCTGGAAAATGCAGTACATTAAAGAGCTTTTACATCCTATTCAGCTTACGGAGCTGTCTTCTGACCACACAAACCTTCTAAGGCAGAATATAAACTGAAATGAAACGCCACAAGTGAGTGATTTGGAACGCACTACGTAGTCAGTAAGCACACAAATAGCATTTGATTCTGACAGGGTTTGACATTACCTTGTTGCTAAGCTAATGACAAGCATATGCCATGCATAAAAATACACAGCACACACAAATACTGAGTGAAAATTGGACCAAAGCAAGTAATTTTTTATTTTGCATCCAGAATAGTGAAAAGAAAACTAATTTAAGTGTTTGTTTTATTACACTTTTATCTATTTGCACCTCATTCATATCTTTATTCTGTTTTTAAAGGGGTTTGTTGATATATAATTTTCCTGATTTATATAACATTGTTATATATAAAACATGGTGGAAATGTTTTTTTTTTTCTGTCTGATGACAGTATTTTCTGATTTATGGAGTGATAAAAATTGAAATCCAAAATCCCTTTAACTCTAATATGTAAACAAAATCAAACAAAATTTCAGATTTCTTTTCTGGAAATGTATGCAAATTAGTGCATATTTAATTAGATAATGCCTCATTTGC